>NW_020622492.1:7789494-7795986 GCF_003573695.1 Papaver somniferum | reverse complement strand
ATGGTTGGAATGCCTTGGCGCGGATATGTGACTGGCATGGTTTTCCATTGGCACAGTGGTGCGGCTGGCATGGTTGGCATGCCTTGGCGCGGAGATGTGGCTAGCATGGTTTGCCATTGGCACAGTGGTGTGGCTGGCATGGTTGACATTCCTTGGCGCGGAGATGTGGCTGGCATGGTTTGCCATTGGCACAGTGGTGCGGCTGGCATGGTTGGCATGCCTTGGTGGGTAGCATGGTTGGCATGCCTTGGCGCGGAGATGTGGCTGGAATGGTTGGCATGCCTTGGCACGGTAGCATGAGAATTAGGCTTTGGTATGTACGAAGATGATGTCGGTCAATACTAAGGGTTCTGTCGTGGAACATGACACATGTATATAAAAAAAAGGTACCCTGGTAATTCTTACGTAGGTATGTTGAATGATTCAATAAATGCGCTAGTGGTTGTAGTGACATCATGTCAGATGTAAGGTTTTACGATTTTAACCCTAAGCTAAAAACTACCATCAATATTAAGTCCCCTGCTTAGCTCGGAACAAGAGCATTCTTACGAGGTAAGCATAAGATGGTGACAGGCCAGGACAAAATCGAAATTGCAAGTCATGAAAAGATGGTTAGGAAGACCCGACTAACCTTTTTCGAGAGGTAAGGAGAATTCGTGATTCTTGTGTTGGCTGCCTTGCGTAAATTCTACTCGTGGTATTGCTGTCTAGACCTTTGGTAGAGGCGGTTGCTGGTTGAGATGCATACTGTCGGCTTGGCTTGGTCACGCGTCATCTTGCCTGGGCTAGGGAACGCGGAGGTGCTGGATTAGCGAGTTGTCGGTGTTGGTGAGGCTTGAGCGGAGCCACTGGCGTTGGTCGGCTTGGAATGGGAGCCGCTGGCGTTGGTCGGCTTTGAATGGGAGCCGTCAGCATTGGTCGTCTTGAAATGGAGCTACTTGCGTTGCTCGGATTGGAGTAGAGCTAGCTTGAGTTCCTTGGAAGGATGATGAATGGCTTCAGTTCCGTGGAAGGATGACGACCGGCTTCAGTTTCATGGGATGATGACAACTTTGTCTGAATTAGGGTTTGGCATGCCGAAACCCTAATTAGCGCCCTTTACTAGAATCGCTGTAGAATTCTCTTACGAACTCGGATTTTGACGGTCCTCCCCTCCATTATGAACGAAAAAGAATTTCTTATCTTCCCTCTCGGGAATATTTAGGTTTTGAGCTCGGTCGGGAGGTGAAAACAACTCGACAGTAAAATTCAGGAAGAACTCAGGAGGGATGTTGCGGGCCCGAGGTGGCATAGTCGCGTCCGGTCATCCGTTTCATGGAGTAAGAAGGAATATTTATTTTGTTCAAACTCTAGAAACTCCGTCCGCATGAAAAAAGATATTGACCTTCTTCTGTTTTCTGTTGCTCGTTCGGATCCGTGCTTTCGTCTGCAGTGTCTCTCCAGTGGATTCCAAAATTTATCAAACTCCATTGCATTTTTGGGACGGATGGATGTGGTTGCGTTTTCGGTCCATCCTTGATTTGTGTTTCGTTGGCAATGTGATACTATCAAGTCTTCAAGGACTTGGTTCCAAGTGGAATCCTTCGAACCATCTTCCGAATCTTGGACTATCATGTGGAATGGGATGTGGTGAGCAGTCCCCAGTTATGCTTCTGTTAGATCCGACGGCTTGGCCAAATATGTGAATGTATCTTTGTGGCGTGTAGTTGGAGTCTTCGGTGCACATGTACGGCTTCATGTTGAGAGATTCCTGCGGCTCGTAAAACTTCGACAGTGATGATGTTGAAATCAGAAATAACCTGGTTGAGGGGATTGAAAGCGTCCCATGTTGGTAGTCCCCATGTGTAGCCTACTTTCATTGCATCTCCTTGAATCCACGTCCACGGGATTTGATATAAGCTTATCGTACTCTTCTGGATGTGACGCTAGGGTGATCAGAATATCACATGATGAAATATCCTGGATAGTGAAGTGGTAGGAATGAGAGAGTTATGTTGTTTATCATGGATCCCTCTGTTTCTTCAAGAAAATGTTTCAGCCGCGTCTCTGGAGTTATCTCATGAGTCTTTGATGGTCGTCAGGATGAGCAGTCCCCAGTCACATTTTTCTTCAATTTCCGAAGTTGTTTTCCTCTGAGCAGGCTTGGGATCCTCCGCGGCATTGTAAAGTGTTGAAGGCGTCTTCTGGACAAATAGGTGATGATTTTCTTGCGTTGCACCCTTGAAGAGTAGATGACCTTGTTGTGGCTATGACCTTTTAGTTGAACGTGTTTCTGAGCTTTGAAAGTGAAGGGATTCGTGTATATCCTCAGTCCCCAAGTATGGTTTACATGTTTCCATCTTGTATGGTCAGTGGGTTGACCATGATAAAGACATCACCATCGTGCGCTCGTACTGGTGATTTTTTTACTTCTTCCACGTGGAACTTAAAATATGGAGGAGTACATGTTACTTTTTGTAGTGATTACTTCTGTGGTGAAGCTCTGGCTGGTATCAAAAACTGAGCGGCAACAATTCTTGGTAGCAGATGTAATCAAAAGAGACTACATTGTCGTGGTAACAAAGTAGGTTGGATGGAATTGTATGGGAATCCATGGAAGTAAAAGGATTGGCTGGACGCGTAAGCGAGCAAACTGTCCATGATCACGAGTTTTGGCGAGATGGATCAAAAGGAGGTCATGACTATGAAGGTTGGATGGTTGTGATCATGATCCTTGACATAGGGAGCATGGTGGTACGACCCTTTGCAGGAAGAAACGACGTTGAAGCATATTCGGCTCTTGGAAAGGATGTTGAAACTTAAGGAGCCAAACGCTGAAGCTTAGGCTTCGGATTCTGGAGCAGCTTATGGAGATAACGCTGAAGCGAAGCGGCTGCCAGAGCGAACGTTGAAGCGGAGCCGCTGCTGGAGGACGTTGAAGTGCAGCGGTTGTTGAAGCGAACGTTGAAGCGGAGCGGATACATTAATCAGTTTACTGTCAAACTGGAAACCCTTCAAGCGAACAATGGTTAGGAGTCCCCAGTTCCATCTATCAATCGTGCTTTCAAGGAGAGGTTGGGGTTTGGGAAGGCTTCTCTGGTTGGAAACAGTTGCTTCTCTGATGCAGTGCGGTTGAGGGCTGCAAATATGTCTTAACGCTGCGCCTACAAAATCTCACATAAGTGTTTCATCATAGACTGCACGATTTTGTGGGCGAAGACCCCGGAAATCATGCAGCTCCTGACAGGAAGAGAGTCTTTGTGAACTCAGGGGGGTTGCTGATTTGCTTAGCTTCGATTTTGGAGAAGTCATTCCTGATCTTTACGTGTGATGAAATTAGATTGCTGATTCCCTTCTACTGGGCGTTCAAAAGGCAACGCTGGAAGGATGCAAGCTACTGGTGCTGGAAAGATGCAAGCTGCTGACTTGGCGTGGACACTGGCTTGGATTTGGTATGGTGCAGACTGTTGGCTGGGAATGACGCGTATTGTTGGCTTGGCACGACGTTGGCTTGGCGCAGCGCTGGCTTGGAGTGGCGCGGACTTGTTTTTGCGGGCCCAGTTGCCTCTTTCCATACGTATCTCAAATAGGAAATCATTTTCTTATTCAAATTCCAAAAGTGTTATGCGTATGAAAGGGGTTGGCTTTCCTTTTCATCTCGTATCTTCGTTCCCACGTCCTGATGTTAGCGGTAGCAATAAAGTGGGCAAGCATATTCCAGCTATGTACTCCAGCATTTCTCTTTCAATTTATTTTTTTGTTTTGGGGAAAATCATAGCCATAGGTATGCCTTCCATGAATCTATAGAAATATTGTTCTTCTCTTCGAATATCACTGTAGTAGCGTCGGCTACCTCATGAATAGTGACTGGTAATCGTTATTATGCAAAGTAGGTACGTACGGGTAGGTGACTGATTCCACGAGGAACTCGGAGTTAGGGTTTCTCTGAGATCCAAAAGTTGCAGTCCAAGGTGACCGAAGGTCCTTCTGCGGACATGGTCAAGCAACAAGAAGTGGAGGTCGAAAGGATGTCCAAAGAGTTGGAGCTGAAACAGGCGGTCCTCCAAATGACGAAGGAAGCCTTCTTAGAGAAGAGAAAAACACCGTTGAATGGCTTCCTTTGAATGCTCTTCTGTCTTTTGAAATTCTTCTGTTTCGTTTTTTTTTTTGAAAGGAAAACGAAACACCTGGCTTTATGTTTTTGATTTTCTGGATTTTTCGGTTGATAGACAAGTGTTACCTATGAGGGTTTTGGATTATTATTCGGGATGAACTGTTTTAGGATAATGCCATTTTTGGTTATGATTGTAAATGACACAAACATCCCAGGTAAGATATGGAACCGTGAAGGTTGCGTGTCAGTAGATGACATGGGATGAAACATAACATGGCTATCGGTTTTATCAATCTCATGAAAAATTGAAATAGTAAACCATGTATTTTGTCTAGGTAAGACTTACTCGGTTTTTTGGATTTGCTAACGAAAAATGAGTCAGGTGCAAGTCCGAGTTTTGTGAGAAGAACCGCAATTGTGGAAAGTCCCCAGTCGTCCTTGAGTCACTTGATAATCGAGTCGTCAATCCATGGGAGGATCGTTTGATTTTAACCTATGGGAAGTCCCCAGTCGCCCCTTGCCGTGTCATGACTGGTAATCGGGTCGTCTGGTAACTGAGTCGTCGATCCCTGAGCGGATCGTGTCGGGCCGTCTGGTAGCTGAGTCGTCGATCCCTCAGCGGATCGTTTTCCTCTACCATCCTGACGTCTTGGTCAAAGCATGAGATCGAGGATTGAAAATTGACATTGTAACCGAAAGACCAATCTCCCACTGTGGTCGCCAATTGTTTGAGGGTGAAAACAGTTTCTGCTGGTTTCGGTAATTTCGTGTGATGTGGGTGAGAAACAAATCTAAACCCTAAACAATGTACTACAAGGGAGTACTTTATATTCGAGAGATCAATTTGTACAAGTCCGGCCTAAACCAAAAAATGGCGGTTCCAGACTTGCTTCGGTCACAAAGTGGATGAGAAGGGTTGGTTTTGGGGAGGGAAGCGAAGAGAGTGTTGAGACCAGAGTAGTTGATTCTGGAAGAGTAGTTGCTTTTTGACTTGTATCAGAAAGTGGGAAGATAATAGATGGGAAAGCTAGTAAACGTTTTTTGAGTGTTGTATGCTCCTGACCATAACTTGTTGTTCGGTGGAAATAGGTAATGCCTATTTATACAAGTCGAAGTGAAACGTACTTTGGTCTCATTAAGAAATGGAAAACGGGTGAGTAAATGGGAGGAGGTGGTAACTGGTAACGCTTGGAATTGATGTTCCATAAAATAAAGCGTTTCACCATTACTCTATGTATTTATTAACCTCCTCATCCTTATGACACTTTCTAATAACGAGCGTAGTGTACGCCGCACGCTGTAAACCACCAAACCAATACCCAATGAGCATTCCCCAGTTTGTGACATGTGTTGATGTCTCGAGTGTTTTCGTGGAAAACATGTAGCATGTTGTTGTTGTCTGGCAAGTTGAGCTTGGGAGACTTTCCGACTCGGTGGTGACATTCAACGGTCGATATTTTGCATCTTAAGAGGAAGGTAGCCGTTGATTATTGCAACCTTTCGTTTGGTAGCCAGTGGCATGAAAGTATGATCAGTATGGCTTTAATATGGCCCAGTTTAGGCACGGCCAAAAGTTAGGGTTTTGGTTTTGTTTAGGCGCGACCAAACTAGGGCCAAAGGTTGCCATGCGTTAGCTGGTAACCTTGGACGGCTAAGATTTGCATATTAGATGAAAAAGTGGCCGGTGATTGTTGCAGGCCTTCGTTTTGGTAGCCGCATAAGGAAGGCTGGCATGGTATGGCGCGGAAAGGTGGTTGGAATGCCATTGGCACATGTGGCATGGCATGCCTTGGTGCGGTTTGGCGTGGAAAAAACTAGGGTTTTGGGCCAAAGGTTACCATGCGTTGTTTGGCGATCTTGGACGACTAGGATTTGCATCTAGGATGGAAGGGTGGACGTTAATCGTCGCACGCCTTCGTTTTGGTAGCAGCATAGGGAAGGCCGGCATGGTATGGCACGACAAGGTGGTTGGTATGCCATTGGCACATGTGGCATGGCATTCCTTGACGCAGTGTTTGGCGTAGCCAAAACTAGGGTTTTGGGCCAAAGGTTACCATGCGTTGGTTGGAGACCTTGGACGGCTAGGATTTGCATCTAGGATGGAAGGGTGGTCGTTGATCGTCGCACGCCTTCGTTTTGGTAGCCGCATAGGGAAGGTTGGCATGGTGGGGCCAAGACCAATGGCGCATATGGCTTGGCATAGTGGGGCCAAGGGTTTGGTACGGACGACTTGGCATGGTGGGGCCAAGGCAAGGTGCGGTTGGCTTGGCATGGTGGGGCCAAGGGTTTGGCATGCCATTGGCGCATGGTGTGGCTAGCATGGTTGGGGCCAACGCAAGGCGTGATTGGCTTGGCATGGTGGGGCCAAGGGTTTGGCATGCCATTGGCGCATGGTGCGG
>NW_020622492.1:7789085-7789394 GCF_003573695.1 Papaver somniferum | reverse complement strand
CTGGCATGGTTGGGGCCAAGGCAAGGCGCGGTTGGCTTGGCATGGTGGGGCCAAGGGTTTGGCATGCCATTGGCGCATGGTGCGACTAGCATGGTTGGGGCCAAGGCAAGGTGCGGTTGGCTTGGAATGGTGGGGCCAAGGGTTTGGAATGCCATTGGCGCATGGTGCGGCTAGCATGGTTGGCATGCCTTGGCGCAGAGATGTGGATGGCATGGTTTTCCATTGGCACAGTGGTGCGGCTGGCATGCCTTGGCGCGGAGATGTGGCTGGCATGCCTTGGCGCGGAAATGTGGCTGGTATGGTTTGCCA
>NW_020622492.1:6463214-6466749 GCF_003573695.1 Papaver somniferum | reverse complement strand
AGGGTTTTGGACCAAATGTTACCATGCCTTGTTTGGCGACCTTGGACGGCTAGGATTTGCATCTAGGATGGAAGGGTGGCCGTTGATCGTCGCACGCCTTCGTTTTGGTAGCCGCATAGGGAAGGCCGTCATGGTATGGCGCGACAAGGTGGTTGGCATTCCATTGGCACATGTGGCATGTCATGCCTTAGCGTGGCCAAAACTAGGGTTTTGGGCCAAAGGTTACCATGCGTTGTTTGACGACCTTGGACGGCTAGGATTTGCATCTAGGATGGAAGGGTGGTCGTTGATCGTCGCACGCCTTCGTTTTGGTAGCCAAATTGGGAAGGCCGGCTGGTATGAAGCGGCAAGGTGGTTGGAATGCCATTGGCACATGTGGCATGGCATGCCTTGGCGCGTCCAAAACTAGGGTTTTGGGCCAAAGGTTACCATGCGTTGTTTGGAGACCTTGGACAGCTAGGATTTGCATCTAGGATGGAAGAGTGGTCGTTGATCATCGCACGCCTTCGTTTTGGCAGCCGCATGGGGAAGGTCGGCATGGTATGGCGCGACAAGGTGGTTGGCATGCCTTTGGTACATGTGGCATGGCATTCCTTGAAGCGGTTTGGCGCGGCCAAAACTAGGGTTTTGGGCCAAAGGTTACCATGCGTTGTTTGGCGACCTCAGACGGCTAGGATTTGCATATAGGATGGAAGGGTGGTCGTTGATCGTCGCACGCCTTCGTTTTGGTAGCCGCATGGGGAAGGCTGGCATGGTATGGCGCGGCAAGGTGGTTGGAATGCCATTGGCACATGTGGCATGTCATGTCTTAGCGTGGCCAAAACTAGGGTTTTTGGCCAAAGGTTACCATGCGTTGTTTGGCGACCTTGGACGGCTAGGATTTGTATCTATGATGGAATGGTGGCCGTTGATCGTCCCACGCCTTCGTTTTCGTAGCCGCACGGGGAAGGCCGACATAGTATGGCGCAACAAGGTGGTTGGCATGCCATTGGCACATGTGGCATGTCATGTCTTAGCGTTGCCAAAACTAGGGTTTTGTGCCAAAGGTTACCATGCGTTGTTTGGCGACCTTGGACGTCTAGGATTTGCATCAAGGACAGAAGGGTGGTCGTTGATCATCGCACGCCTTCGTTTTGGTAGCCGCATGGTATGGCGCGACAAGGTGGTTGGCATGCCTTTGGTACATGTGGCATGGCATGCCTTGGCGCGGCCAAAACTAGGGTTTTGGACCAAATATTACCATGCCTTGTTTGGCGACCTTGGACGACTAGGATTTGTATCTAGGATGGATGGGTGGCCGTTGATCGTCGCACGCCTTCGTTTTGGTAGCCGCATAGGAAAGGCCGACATGGTATGGCGCGACAAGGTGGTTGGAATTCCATTGGCACATGTGGCAAGTCATGCCTTAGCGTGGCCAAAACTAGGGTTTTGGGCCAAAGGTTACCATGCGTTGTTTGACGACCTTGGACGGCTAGGATTTGCATCTATGATGGAAGGGTGGTCGTTGATCGTCACACGCCTTTGTTTTGGTAGCCGCATGGGGAAGGCCGGCATGGTATGGCGCGGCAAGGTGGTTGGCATGCCATTGGCACATGTGGCATGGCATGACTTGGCGCGGTTTGACGTGGCCAAAACTAGGGTTTTGCGCCAAAGGTTACCATGTGTTGTTTGGAGACCTTGGACGGCTAGGATTTGCATGAAGGACGGAAAGGTGGTCGTTGATCGTCGCACGCCTTCGTTTTGGTAGCCGCATGGGGAAGGCCGGCATGGTATGGCGCGACAAGGTGGTTGGCATGTCATTGGCACATGTGGCATGGCATGCCTTGCCACGGTTTGGCGTGGCCAAAAATAGTATTTTGGGCCAAAGGTTACCATACGTTGTTTGGCGACCTCGGACGGCTAGGATTTGCATCTAGGATGGAAGGGTGGCCGTAGATCGTCGCACGCCTACGTTTTGGTAGCCGCATGGGGAAGGCCGGCATGGTATGACGTGGCAAGGTGGTTGACATGCCATTGGCACATGTGGCATGGCATTCCTTAGCGTGGCCAAGACTATGGTTTTGGGCCAAACGTTACCATTCGTTGTATGGCGACCTTGGACGGCTAGGATTTGCATCTATTATGGAAGGGAGGCCGTTGATCGTCGCACGCCATCGTTTTCGTAGCCGCATAGGGAAGGTCGTCATGGTATGGCGCGACAAGGTGGTTGGCATTCCATTGGCACATGTGGCATGTCATGCCTTAGTGTGGCCAAAATTAGGGTTTTGGGCCAAAGGTTACCATGCGTTGTTTGACGACCTTGGACGGCTAGGATTTGCATCTAGGATGGAAGGGTGGTCGTTGATCGTCGCACGCCTTCGTTTTGGTAGTCAAATTGGGAAGGCCGGCTGGTATGGAGCGGCAAGGTGGTTGGAATGCCATTGGCACATGTGGCATGGCATGCCTTGGCGCGTCCAAAACTAGGGTTTTGGGCCAAAGGTTACCATGCGTTGTTTGGCGACCTTGGACAGCTAGGATTTGCATCTAGGATGGAAGGGTGGTCGTTGATCATCGCACGCCTTCGTTTTGGCAGCCGCATGGGGAAGGCCGACATGGTATGGCGCGACAAGGTGGTTGGCATGCCTTTGGTACATGTGGCATGGCATTCCTTGGAGCGGTTTGGCGCGGCCAAAACTAGGGTTTTGGGCCAAAGGTTACCATGCGTTGTTTGGCGACCTCAGACGGCTAGGATTTGCATATAGGATGGAAGGGTGGTCGTTGATCGTCGCACGCCTTCGTTTTGGTAGCCGCATGGGGAAGGCTGGCATGGTATGGCGCGGCAAGGTGGTTGGAATGCCATTGGCACATGTGGCATGTCATGTCTTAGCGTGGCCAAAACTAGGGTTTTTGGCCAAAGGTTACCATGCGTTGTTTGGCGACCTTGGACGGCTAGGATTTGCATCTATGATGGAATGGTGGCCGTTGATCGTCCCACGCCTTCGTTTTCGTAGCCGCACGGGGAAGGCCGACATAGTATGGCGCAACAAGGTGGTTGGAATGCCATTGGCACGTGTTCCATGGCATGCCTTAGCGTGACCAAAACAAGGGTTTTGGGCGAAAGGTTACTATGCGTTGGTTATCGACCTTAGACGACTAGGATTTGCATCTAGGATGAAAGGGTGGCCGTTGATCGTCGCACGCCTTCGTTTTGTTAGCCGCATGGGGAAGGTCGTCATGGTATGGAGCGACAAGGTGGTTGGCATGCCATTGGCACATGTGGCATGTCATGTCTTAGCGTTGCCAAAACTAGGGTTTTGTGCCAAAGGTTACCATGCGTTGTTTGGCGACCTTGGACGTCTAGGATTTGCATCAAGGACAGAAGGGTGGTCGTTGATCATCGCACGCCTTCGTTTTGGTAGCCGCATGGTATGGCGCGACAAGGTGGTTGGCATGCCTTTGGTACATGTGGCATGGCATGCCTTGGCGCGGCCAAAACTAGGGTTTTGGACCAAATGTTACCATGCCTTGTTTGGCGACCTTGGACGGCTAGGATTTG
>NW_020622492.1:6461108-6463204 GCF_003573695.1 Papaver somniferum | reverse complement strand
CCAAAGGTTACCATGCGTTGTTTGGCGACCTTGGACGGCTAGGATTTATCTAGGATGGATGGGTGGCCGTTGATCGTCGCACGCCTTCGTTTTGGTAGCCGCATAGGGAAGGCCGGCATGGTATGGCGCGACAAGGTGGTTGGCATTCCATTGGCACATGTGGCATGTCATGCCTTAGCGTGGCCAAAACTAGGGTTTTGGGCCAAAGGTTACCATGCGTTGTTTGACGACCTTGGACGGCTAGGATTTGCATCTATGATGGAAGGGTGGTCGTTGATCGTCGCACGCCTTTGTTTTGGTAGCCGCATGGGGAAGGCCGGCATGGTATAGCGCGGCAAGGTGGTTGGCATGCCATTGGCACATGTGGCATGGCATGCTTTGGCGCGGTTTGACGTGGCCAAAACTAGGGTTTTGCGCCAAAGGTTACCATGTGTTGTTTGGAGACCTTGGACGGCTAGGATTTGCACAAGGACGGAAGGGTGGTCGTTGATCGTCGCACGCCTTCGTTTTGGTAGCCGCATGGGGAAGGCCGGCATGGTATGGCGCGACAAGGTGGTTGGCATGTCATTGGCACATGTGGCATGGCATGCCTTGCCACGGTTTGGCATGGCCAAAAATAGTATTTTGGGACAAAGGTTACCATACGTTGTTTGGCGACCTCGGACGGCTAGGATTTGCATCTAGGATGGAAGGGTGGACGTAGATCGTCGCACGCCTACGTTTTGGTAGCCGCATGGGGAAGGCCGGCATGGTATGACGTGGCCAGGTGGTTGACATGCCATTGGCACATGTTGCATGGCATTCCTTAGCGTGGCCAAGACTATGGTTTTGGGCCAAACGTTACCATTCGTTGTATGGCGACCTTGGACGGCTAGGATTTGCATCTATTATGGAAGGGAGGCCGTTGATCGTCACTCGCCTTCGTTTTGGTAGCCACATGGGGAAGTCCGGCATGGTATGGCGCGGCAAGGTGGTTGGCATGGCATTGACACATGTGGCATGGCATGCCTTGGAGCGGTTTGGCGTGGCCAGAACTAGCATTTTGGGTCAAAGGTTAGCATGCGTTGTTTGGCGACCTTGGACGACTAAGATTTGCATCTAGGATGGAAGGGTGGTCGTTGAACGTCGCACTCCTTCATTTTGGTAGACGCATGGGGAAGGCCGGCATGGTATGGAGCGGCAAGGTTGTTGGCATGCCATTGGCACATGTGGCATGGCATCCCTTGGCGCGGTTTGGCGTGGCCAAATATAGGGTTTTGCGCCAAAGGTTACCATGCGTTGTTTGGCGACCTAGAACGGCTAGGATTTGCAACTATGATGGAAGGGTGGTCGTTGATCGTCGCACGCCTTCGTTTTGGTAGCCGCATAGGGAAGGCCGTCATGGTATGGCGCGACAAGGTGGTTGGCATTCCATTGGCACATGTGGCATGTCATGCCTTAGTGTGGCCAAAACTAGGGTTTTGGGCCAAAGGTTACCATGCGTTGTTTGACGACCTCGGACGGCTAGGATTTGCATCTAGGATGGAAGGGTGGTCGTTGATCGTCGCACTCCTTCGTTTTGGTAGTCAAATTGGGAAGGCCGGCTGGTATGGAGCGGCAAGGTGGTTGGAATGCCGTTGGCACATGTGGCATGGCTTGCCTTGGCGCGTCCAAAACTAGGGTTTTAGGCCAAAGGTTACCATGCGTTGTTTGGCGACCTTGGACAGCTAGGATTTGCATCTAGGATGGAAGGGTGGTCGTTGATCATCGCACGCCTTCGTTTTGGCAGCCGCATGGGGAAGGCCGGCATGGTATGGCGCGACAAGGTGGTTGGCATGCCTTTGGTACATGTGGCATGGCATTCCTTGGAGCGGTTTGGCGCGGCCAAAACTAGGGTTTTGGGCCAAAGGTTACCATGCGTTGTTTGGCGACCTCAGACGGCTAGGATTTGCATATAGGATGGAAGGGTGGTCGTTGATCGTCGCACGCCTTCGTTTTGGTAGCCGCATGGGGAAGGCTGGCATGGTATGGCGCGGCAAGGTGGTTGGAATGCCATTGGCACATGTGGCATGTCATGTCTTAGCGTGGCCAAAACTAGGGTTTTTGGCCAAAGGTTA
>NW_020622492.1:6333742-6461098 GCF_003573695.1 Papaver somniferum | reverse complement strand
TTTGGCGACCTCAGACGGCTAGGATTTGCATATAGGATGGAAGGGTGGTCGTTGATCGTCGCACGCCTTCGTTTTGGTAGCCGCATGGGGAAGGCCGGCATGGTATGGCGCGGCAAGGTGGTTGGCAAGCCATTGGCACATGTGGCATGTCAGGTCTTAGCGTGGCCAAAACTAGGGTTTTTGGCCAAAGGTTACCATGCGTTGTTTGGCGACCTTGGACGGCTAGGATTTGCATCTATGATGGAATGGTGGCCGTTGATCGTCCCACGCCTTCGTTTTCGTAGCCGCACGGGGAAGGACGACATAGTATGGCGCAACAAGGTGGTTGGCATGCCATTGGCACGTGTGCCATGGCATGCCTTAGCGTGACCAAAACTAGGGTTTTGGGCGAAAGGTTACCATGCGTTGGTTGTCGACCTTAGACGGCTAGGATTTGCATCTAGGATGGAAGGGTGGCCGTTGATCGTCGGACGCCTTCGTTTTGGTAGCCGCATGGGGAAGGTCGTCATGGTATGGAGCGACAAGGTGGTTGGCATGCCATTGACACATGTGGCATGTCATGTCTTAGCGTTGCCAAAACTAGGGTTTTGTGCCAAAGGTTACCATGCGTTGTTTGGCGACCTTGGACGTCTAGGATTTGCATCAAGGACGGAAGGGTGGTCGTTGATCATCGCACGCCTTCGTTTTGGTAGCCGCATGGTATGGCGCGACAAGGTGGTTGGCATGCCCTTGGTACATGTGGCATGGCATGCCTTGGCGCGGCCAAAACTAGGGTTTTGGACCAAATGTTACCATGCCTTGTTTGGCGACCATGGACGACTAGGATTTGCATCTAGGATGGATGGGTGGCCGTTGATCGTCGCACGCCTTCGTTTTGGTAGCCGCATAGGGAAGGACGGCATGGTATGGCGCGACAAGGTTGTTGGCATTCCATTGGCACATGTGGCATGTCATGCCTTAGCGTGGCCAAAACTAGGGTTTTGGGCCAAAGGTTACCATGCGTTGTTTGACGACCTTGGACGGCTAGGATTTGCATCTATAATGGAAGGGTGGACGTTGATCGTCGCACGCCTTTGTTTTGGTAGCCGCATGGGGAAGGCCGACATGGTATGGCGCGGCAAGGTGGTTGGCATGCCATTGGCACATGTGGCATGGCATGCCTTGGCGCGGTTTGACGTGGCCAAAACTAGGGTTTTGCGCCAAAGGTTACCATGTGTTGTTTGGAGACCTTGGACGGCTAGGATTTGCATCAATGACGGAAGGGTGGTCGTTGATCGTCGCACGCCTTCGTTTTGTTAGCCGCATGGGGAAGGCCGGCATGGTATGGAGCGACAAGGTGGTTGGCATGTCATTGGCACATGTGGCATGGCATGCCTTGCCACGGTTTGGCGTGGCCAAAAATAGTATTTTGGGCCAAAGGTTACCATACGTTGTTTGGCGACCTCGGACGGCTAGGATTTGCATCTAGGATGTAAGGGTGGCCGTAGATCGTCGCACGCCTACGTTTTGGTAGCCGCATGGGGATGGCCGGCATGGTATGATGTGGCAAGGTGGTTGACATGCCATTGGCACATATGGCATGGCATTCCTTAGCGTGGCCAAGACTATGGTTTTGGGCCAAACGTTACCATTCGTTGTATGGCGACCTTGGACGGCTAGGATTTGCATCTATTATGGAAGGGAGGCCGTTGATCGTCACTCGCCTTCGTTTTGGTAGCCACATGGGGAAGTCCGGCATGGTATGGCGCGGCAAGGTGGTTGGCATGCCATTGACACGTGTGGCATGGCATGCCTTGGAGCGGTTTGGCGTGGCCAGAACTAGGGTTTTGGGCCAAAGGTTACCATGCGTTGTTTGGCGACATTGGACGGTTAGGATTTGCATATATGATGGAAGGGTGGTCGTTGATCGTCGCACGCCTTCGTTTTGGTAGCCGCATGGGGAAGGACGGCATGGTATGGCGCGGCAAGGTGGTTGGCATGCCATTGACATGTGTGGCATGGCATGCCTTGGCGCTGTTTGGCATGGCCAAAACTAGGGTTTTGGGACAAAGGTTACCATGCGTTGTTTGCTGACCTTGGACGGCTAGGATTTGCATCTAGGATGGAAGGGTGGCCGTTGATCGTCGCATGCCTTCATTTTGGTAGCCGCATGGGAAAGGACGGCATGGTATGGTATGATGCGGCAAGGTGGTTGGCATGCCATTGGCACAATTGACATGGCATGCCTTGGCGCGGTTTGGCATGGCCAAAACTAGGGTTTTGAGCCAAAGGTTACCATGCGTTGTTTGGCGATCTTGGACGGCTAGGATTTGCATCTAGGATGGAAGGGTGGTCGTTGATCGTCGCACGCCTTCATTTTGGTAACCGCATGGGGAAGGCCAGCATGGTATACACGGCAAGGTGGTTGGCATGCCATTGGCACATGTGGCATGGAATGCCTTGGCACATGTGGCATGGAATTGCTTGGCGCGGTTTAGCGTTGCCAAAAATAGGGTTTTAAGACAAAGGTTACCATGCGTTGTTTGGCGACCTCGGACGGCTAGGATTTGCATCTAGGATGGAAGGGTGGCCGTTGATCGTCGCACGCCTTCGTTTTGGTAGCCGCATGGGGAAGGCCGACATGATATGGCGCGTCAAGTTGGTTGGCATGCCATTGGCACATGTGGCATGGCATGCCTTAGCATGGCCAAAACTAGGGTTTTGGGCCAAAGGTTACCATGCGTTGTTTGGCGACCTTGGACGGATAGGATTTGCATCTAGGATGGAAGGGTGGCCGTTGATCGTTGCACTCCTTCATTTTGGTAGCAGCATAGGGAAGGCCTGCATGGTGGGTCCAAGGCCAATGGCGCAGATGGCTTGGCATAGTGGGGCCAAGGGTTTGGTACGGACGGCTTGGCATGGTGGGGCCAAGGGTTTGGTGTTGTTGGCTTGGCATGGTGGGGCCAAGGGTTTGGCATGCCCTTGGCGCATGGTGCGGCTAGCATGGTTGGGGCCAAGGTATGGTGGGTCCAAGGGTTTGGCATGCCATTGGCGTATGGTGCGGCTAGCATGGTTGGCATGCCTTGGCGCGGTAGACGTGGATGGCATGGTTTGCCATTGGCACAGTGGTGCTGCTGGCATGGTTGGCATGCCTTGGCGTGGAGATGTGGCTGGCATGGTTTTCCATTGGCACAGTGGTGCGGCTGGCATGGTTGGCATGCCTTGGCGCGGAGATGTGGCTGGCATGGTTTGCCATTGACACAATGGTGCGGCTGGTATGGTTGGCATGCCTTGGCGCGGTAGCATGAAAATTAGGGTTTGACATAGATATGTAGGTAAATGTTAAGGGTTCTGTCATGGAACATGACATATAAAAAAAGGTACCCTGGTAATTCTTACGTAGGCATGATGATCGATGCAATAAATGTGTTGTCATGTCAGTTGTGCGGTTTTACGATTTTAACCCTAAGCTAAAAACCACCATCAAAAATAAGTCCCCTGTTTAGCTCGAAACAGAAGCATCGTTCCGAGGTATGCATAATATGGTGACAGGCTAGGACAAAAATCGAAAGAACAAGTCGTGAAAAGATAGTCAGGAAGGTCCGACTAACCTTTTTCGATAGGTAAAGAGAGTTTGTGCTTCCCGTGTTGGAGGCCTTGCATAAATTGTACTGGTGGTGCATACCGTGGAGTGGTGAGATGAAAATCGTCGGCTTAGTCTGGCCATCCATCACCTTGGATAGGTTAGGGAACATCGTGATGCTGGGTTGGCGAGTTTGTTGTTGTTGGCGCGGTAATTCATGGCGCGGACGGTGGTGCAAGGCATGAAACGGTTTGGTAAGGCAAAGCATGCGCGGACGGTGGTGCAAGGCATGACACGGTTTGTTGAGGCAAAGCATGCGCGGACGGTAGTGCAAGGCATGACACGGTTTGGTGAGGCAAAGCATGCGCGTACGACTTGGCATGGTGGTGATTTGTCTTTGTGGGCCCAATTGCCTCTTTTCCTTACTTGACTCGAATAGGAAGTCCTTTCCTCATTCAAATGTCAAAGTATCACGCCCTCCTGTCTCGTTTGGATTTCATTAGGGTTTTTGATGAAGGGTTTCGTTTGAGGCTGATTTCCCGGTCGTGAAGTAATCACATTCCGCTTATTCAGTCTGTGTTTCTCTTTATTCCTATAGGGTTTACACAGTGTTTATGCCGGTGAAGTTGCATCGTCTTCCCAGTTTTACAACAAGGATTTCCTCTTGTTGAATCCACCTCTCTTCATCATGTCGATCAGAAGTGAATCATCCTCGAGCCAGCTAGATTCTCCAGTCAAACGCGTGAGGCATGACTCTTGCAACAATTCCCCCATCCGGGTCATTCGAGTCAAGAAGATTATACCGGTATGAGGTGTTTCATTGTTTGTCGATGAATGACAAAAGTTTTCTTCTGTGTAGAGATATCCTGTCGGAGCGTGCGTTACCATCATTGATGAAGATGATTTGGTTAACCCTTTTCCTTCAAGCCTGATCCCACCCTGGAGAACGCCGACTTAGGAATTTCTTTTCATGAGTATCCCTATGCAGGTTTGTCGTTCGGAACCCGCATGAGGTGTCTTTCCTCTAACTACCGGAACGTCGGTAGGTTTCTGGTGCGGAAAGAATTCGTGACTCTTTACACAAAGATACGGAGGATATATGGCCAGATCGCCACCAGGAGCGTGGTGCAATATTGTTCGTCCGCTTTAGTTTCCACAGTGAATTGTCTCTTACCGATGGTCGCCGAAATGGAGAGTATGTATATTCGTGTTGTCGCGGAATCAACTATTCAAAAGTGGGAGAACATGGTGTCTACCTGTGAATATATGAAGTTCAACGTTAGTTGGTTGCGACATCGTCTTGATATTGTGAAAGTCGACAGAGCCGGTATTCTTGATGGCGTGGTCCCTGCTACGAAAGCTATTCTGGAAGAGGAGAAAGCTTAGGCCATGGAGTCATAGAAGGTGGAAGAGTCAATCCGGAACTTGAAGAGTATGAATGAAAGGTATCAAAGCCGGTTAAAGATGATGATTTCGAGGGATTACAATCTGTTGGATGGGCTTTTCTGAGTTATGTGGTTGTGAGATGTTTGGTTTCTTTCTGGGTTTTAAGCATGTTTTTGCTCTCTATTTTTTTTTTGTATTTTTTTCTTGAAAGAATAAGAGAATTTTATTGATTTACTTCAATCAAACAAATGAAAAGAAACTTGATGTTTGAGATGTGGAAGAAAAGTGGAAAGATGCCTGGCTATCTGTGTTTGTGATGCGGCGGGGCGCGAGGTGGTGGTCAGGCGTAGTATGCATTAAGCCACTTTCCGTTGATGACTGCTTCCAGTTTTCCCCCGTCTTATTTAATGACATTGTAGTACCCACTGTTGTACGTTTTCGTGACTATATAAGGCCATTTCCACTTTGCGGAGAGTCTTGGTGCGGACGCGTCTTGCTGAATGTATTTGGCAGTCTTAAGTACCAAATCTCCCACTTGAAAAACCCTAGTCTTCACGGTTTTGTTATATGCTCTGAAAACCCTATTTTTGTATGCTTGTGTGTGTTCTTCCGCCTTGGATCTTTTGGAATCTACAGTGTCCAATTCTGCGACTCTGGCGCTCAATGCTTCAGCTTCATTCCATCGAACTCCGCTTGCTTCGACAATCCTAGCCGATGGTATTTTAACTTCTGCTAGGAGGATGGCGTCTGCGCCGTAAACAAGGGAATAGGGAGAGGCCCCGGTGGAACTTCTTGGTGATGTCCGGTACGCCCAGAGCGCTATTGGCAATTGCTCATGCCATGTCCGAGGATTATCATGCACTTTCCGACTGAGGATTCAGATCAGAGTTTTGTTGGAGATTTCAGCCTGTCCGTTCCCTTTGGGGTAGTACACGGTGGAGAAGATTTGCTTAATTCCGTATTCTTCGAGTAACTCCCGTACTTGCTTGTTTGCGAAAGGAGTGACGTTGTCGGTGATGATATGTTTAGACAAACCAAATCGGCAGATAATGTACTCCTTAATGAATGTCGCGATTATGGTTCCATTCGTCCCTCGTAAAGGTATGGCTTCGACCCATTTGGTGAAATATTCGGTTGCTGTTATTATATATTCGTGATGCTTTGAGGACGGTGGATTGATATTTCCAAAGATATCGAGTCCCCAGCTATGAAAGGGCCACGGACTGCTTATCGAATGCAGGGGAGTCGATGGTACATGGATAAGGTTTCCGTGAATTTGGCATTTTTTGCATCTCTGGACGAAAACAGCTGCATTATCCTCCATGGTTGGCCAGTAGTATTTCTCGTATATCTGAACAAATGATTTATGATTTCCTTGGTGTTCGCCTTCGTGCATCTCTTTCAACATGATTGGGATTTCTGCTTCATTCAAACATCGTAGCAAACTTCCTCCAAAGCTCTTACGATATAAGATTCCTTCGTGGAATACAAATCTCTCGGACCTTTTTTTTATTTTGGCTGCATCCTTCCTATTGGTGGGGAGTATGTTGTCGCGAAGGTAACTGATATATGGCTCCTGCCAGTCCCCAGCGTGACCGATATTGAAAACTTCTAATTGATGTGGTGGCGCTGGACAGTTGGAACAGGTTCTTTGAAGTAATCGAGATTGAGCCTCTATTTCTGGCCAGTAGTAGCCAAGGCGTGGCAAACGGCGATAGAGTATTACCACTAATGTTTGCCCGGAGATTTCATCATGGACGCGGTTGAGTTATTGTTGTGCTTCTCCCTCTCCAAGACATCTTGACAAGGAACCGTCTAGATTTCAATGATATAGCACCCCTCGGATCATGAAGAAATTTTGTTAGGTTTTGAGACTGACCTTTCCCTGGAAAAGCGAGTTTTTAAGATCTTGGATAATTGGTGTTCTCCAGTCGCCAGCTTCATCCTCTTCGGGTTGTGAAATCCATGTTGAAGCCACGGTTCGTCTCTTCACTGTCAGGGTTTCCTCAAAACCTTCAAATTGCAATTTTGATGCTAGCGTGGCTAGGCAATCAGCGTGTTGGTTGTTGTTGCGCCCAATATGCGCGATAGTCGCGTCGACGAAGTAGTTTAGCAGTTTTTATGCCTCGACTCTGTATGGGGCCAAGGTTACTTCCTTCAATGCGTATACTCCGTTCACTTGGTTGACAAGTAATTTAGAATCCCCTCTTATTTCCAGACGTGTGGCTCCATCTCGTTTATCCAAGAACAATCCGATGAGAAAGGCTTCATATTCTGCTGAATTGTTAGTGAAGGGGAAGTCTAGCTTGAGGGATACTAGAACCACACCTTCTCCTCCAGTATCGTTGTTAGGAGTAGCGGAGCCGTTGAAGAATAGTAGCCACGTTTCTTCTTGGGTGAAAGAGATTTCTGGAAAGTCTCCAGGGAGGTCCTCGTGTAGCGTCATGGTATTCTCTCCCGGAAACGCCGCCAGCAAATCCGCAACTGCTTGCTCTTGGATGGCTCTCGAGGAAGCGCATGTTATGTCGAACTCTGAAATTTGGAAGATCCATTTTGCCGGTCTTCCTATTAGGTATGGTTTTCAGAGGAGGAAATTCTCAGGATCGGACTTAGATATAAGCACCACTTTATTGGAAAGCAGGTAATGCCTGAATTTCTTGGAGTGGATCAAAGATAAGCACGCCTTTTCTGCTTTGGGATATCTGAGTTCGGCATCTCTTAAAGTCCGACTGAAGTAGTAGATGGGATGCTCAATCCCTTCGTCATCTTCTTGGGCGAGGAGAGCTCCGACAGCAGTGTCACTAAAGGCAGTGTATAGGTGTAGCGGTCTTCCTTGTATGGGAGATTTCATGATGGCAGGGGAAGATAATGTTTGCTGAATCTTCCGAAACACTTCCTGTTGTAGTGTGGTCCAGACGAAGCTTGCTTCTTTCTTCAGTAAGGGGGTAAACGAAGCAACAAGTTGAGCTAATCCTGGTATGAAGCGACGAATGTAGTTTATTTTACCCATGGAACTCTGGAGTTCTTTCACGGTTCGCGGTGGTGGCATCGTGAGGATGGCTTGTGTTTTAACTGGGTCAACCCTCGGCGGTCACCTAGAAACCTAGAAACTTGCCCGAAGAGACACCAAAAGCATACTTCAATGGATTCATCTTCATTTTGTACTCGCGACATCTTCGAATACCTGTCGCAGAATTCCTGCATGGGCTTCCCGAGTTTTTGACTTAAACACTATGTCATCTACATAATATTCGACTTGCTTATGCATCATATCGTGAAAAATGGTGGTCATGGCGCGTTGGTATGTGGCGCCAGCGTTTTTAAAACCGAAGGGCATCACAGTGTAGTAAAAGTTTCCAAGAGGAGTTCGAAAAGCCTTCTTACTTGCGTCGTGTTCGTACATCTTTATTTGATTGTAGCCGATGTATCCATCCATGAAAGAGAACATGCCATGTCCACTGGTGGCGTCTACTATCATGTCAATGTTGGGGAGCGGAAAGTCATCTTTAGGGAAACATTTGTTCAAATCCCTAAAATCAACACATCACCTGATCTGGCCATTCTTCTTTTTTAGCGGAACTACGTTGGCCAACCAAGTGGGGTGGTGAATCGGTTTGATGAAACCAACCGCTAGTAGATTTTGAATCTCTACCTTAATCTGTTCTTCCACATCGTGCAGGAATTGTCTCGGGGTTTGCTTGACCGGTTTGGACCCGGGTATTACGTATAAATGATGAGTGACTAGCTTCTCGTCCAAGCCAGGCATTTCCTCGTATGTCCATGCGAATACGTCTTGGCATTCCTTGATAAGGTTTACCATCTTTACGCGTTCGTCCGCGCACAAAGTCGAGCTGATCGAGATGGGTCGTGGAGATTCTTCACTCCCGACATTAACAACCTCAAGTTCGTCAATGGTATAGTTGGTCCCGTCTTGTAACTGTCGTGGTGCATCAGGTACTTCCTCTTGCGGCTCGTTACTATGTTTGCGTTCCATTGGGCGGAGAGACTGTACGGTAGTCTCTCCTGTTAATTACTAACAGCGGCGCTGATATACTGTTTTCCCTTTTTCATCATGACCCATGATAAAAGCCCGTCCTCGCTTGGCATGGGTGCAAGCCGCACTCCGGTTTGGCGGGTGGAGGCTGGCGTGTCTTTCTTTCGAAGGGGTGATGTGGGACCGGGTTTATCCATGAAGCGGTGCAAGACCATCGCTTTCTTCAATGGACGTCCACTTTGGCAGTGGAGTGTGGTGAGCCTTGTTGGTCGTGGCTTGCTGGCCCTTTTTTGGCTCAAAAATCTCCATGCTGCAGATCGGCGCATAGGGAGATAATGATGCGGCGATGCGAACGACTTCTCCGTTTAACATGGTTTTCAAGCACTGGTGATACGTCGAATGAATGATTCTGTTGTCGTGGAGCCATGGTCTTCCCAGTATCATGTGGTAATCTGGCTCCTTTTTGATTACCTCGAACCTTACTTTTGACTGGACGGGTCATACTGATAAATTCAGGTTGACGTACCCATACATGCTGGTTTGGTTTCCTTCGAAATCGGTCATTGTAGTAGACTGTTGCACGACTTTATTCGGCCGTACCCCGGACGTTCTGGGCATCCTGAGGGTAACAACGTTGGAGGATGCTCCCATATCGATGAGAGCCCTTTTGAATTCCATATCCTTGATACGGGATGTGACGTGTAGGGCACGGTTATGTCCTTCATCTTCTATCATGTCGTCGTCGGTAAACATGATATTGTTGATGGACATCTCCGGTGTTCTTGACGTTTCCAAGCGTGAAAGAATCTAGGACGCGTTTAATGTTATTCAATTAATGGCGGTGAATGTCTCCATCCGTTGATCTTTTGAAAGATGTAAGAGTTCACATATATTCTCCACCAGCGAGGCCGCTTCCTGGCCTACTGGTTTCTGATTAGTAGTGATGTTGTTGAATTGGGAGTGGTCGTTTGGTATGTTAGTCCCCAGTCCTGGAGTTTTCGGGGCAAGTGAATTGTTCAATTTTGTCGTTAAGTTGATGAGGAAATCCAGTATGATGTTAATCGCATCTTTCATTAGACCCATGTTCTTGGTGTGGATCTCCTGAATCCGCACCAAGTCAGTCAGCCTTGGATTTCCTTCGTCGATTGTGTTGTTGGGCGTTGCGTTGGGGGAGGAAACATTTCCGTTCGCCTGAGTGGAACTTGAGGACACGGATTCAGCCCTAAAACCGACCATCTTCCTGAGTTAGAGAAATCTCGGTTACATTTATGCTGATGAAGTAAAAGCATATGAAGATTGGTAGACCGAAAGGCAAGAGTATATAGAAAAACTAAGCCATGAGCGGTATAGCTTTTAATCAATTTATGAAGCTATGACAAGTGTTATGAAGTTAAAGTATCTTTAGGGTCATGAGTTTATTGTTTTAGCAGTTTTTTTATTAATATTATTTGTTTCCTCCACTCTATAGAAATTTTAATGGCCGCAAATAAATTTATATCTATGAAATTATTGGTTTATGGTAGCTTTGTCCATAAATTATTGTATACTTAAACTAATCCTATGTATCTAAAATCTGCTCCTATAATTCACAATCGCGGATTTAGCTTTGATCTAAGCTACGAAGGATAAAGATCATTATTTGGTTTCACATATTTAAATTTGTTCTGGAGATACTAAAAGTGGGGCGTTGCTACACTTATGACGCCAAATCCCGCAAAACATACCGATTGGGGAATGAACCCACGTGATCAAAACTCCAAACACTTGGAT
The DNA here is from genome assembly GCF_003573695.1 of Papaver somniferum. Classification (NCBI taxonomy): domain Eukaryota; kingdom Viridiplantae; phylum Streptophyta; class Magnoliopsida; order Ranunculales; family Papaveraceae; genus Papaver; species Papaver somniferum. The sequence continues at coordinate 6,450,386 of NW_020622492.1, read as the reverse complement.
TGGTAAAGGGCATTTGTGGGACCCACCCTGTATTACACACGAGACCAAAAATCGGGAGTATGGCTTGGTCAAACAATTATTTCTGCTAAAAGTGGGAACCGTTCTGACATCCAAATCTGAGATCGATATTAAAAAGTAGGTCTCACCTCCCCTCACACGCTGTTAAGAACATCTCCAATGAGACTTTGGAGAATTCCTATATTTTAAGCCACATAGGATTTTTTGTGTTTTAAAAAAAAAAACTCCTACAGTGAAAACTTTAAAGACGAATGTAAGAATGATGTGTCAGGTATAGGTATTCTCACATCCTCTACTCCATCCTATAGTTTTAGAGATTTTATTAAAGGATGTAAACATCCTAATCATCAAAATCTAAGTTAATCAATTAAGTAGTTAAATGTTTAAGTTTCCAATTAATGGTTTAAAAAGTTTTCAACTAATAGATTTGGTTTATGGTTGGAGATGGATTGTTTTTGACATCTTTAAATCAAAGAAATTTTATCTCACACTTATAAACAAACCTTTCCACTTAGAATGCACACCAAGTTACCTTTGAAGATGCTGTAAGCAGTAATTTATTTTAGCGAGACACCAACCCGTGTGTAGCACGGGTGATAAACTAGTTTAAATAAATACCAATGGTAGAAAAATATTACAATAGCTAAGGGCGTGTTTTTATGACTTTAACTTGCCAAAAATATGTAGATACCAGCCAAAAATAGTTTTATCTATGGATTTTGTCATTGGTATCTATATATAAAAGCATCTAGTCAAGAGTTAAATTCGTTTTTCATCGCCTCTATATAAAACGTAAGATACTCTTTTCCTTGAAGAACAATTTGGATTTTATTTTTTTCTTGTGCTTTTGTCTTTACGTTTTTATTTTCTGCAAGCCTATTGTATTGGTTTGTATCAGTTTTGTTGTTCGATCCATGGTTGTGCTATTTTTTCCTTTCTTTTTGGCAGATCATGGCAAGAAGTGCAAATGACACTACCTCTCTCTCTTTGACAACAGCTTCGGTAATCCTTTCTCTTTGATTTGGTGTTGATTATTAAATATGGGTTTTGATTTATTTGTTGCAAATTTTATTAGTTGATGAAATAAATCTACGTGCAGCAACAAGAATGTACAAGGTTCACCGGAAGAGAAGGTAAGAGGCCATTGTAAGAGTTGTCTTTTTTGTTTTTGTTTTGTTGGCACTTCGACCTACATCTATTGTTTATCCAATTGGGTACGTGCTATTAGCCTACTATTTAGTTATAAGGTTTATGTTGTTTTAATAGTTATTTTTTTCTATCTTATAAGGTTTGTTATTTTTATGATTAAAAAAAGAATTTGAGAGCGGCGATAGTTATTAATATATGTTACAATAATCATATAGTATAACTGAACATTTTATAGTTAATGTTTTCCTTGGTCACATAACCTTTCTTACGTTTCTTAATATTTTTCTTTTTTGTGGTTCAATATGGATATGAGACGTATACCAAAAAAGCTTCATTGATATCGAACAGCTTCCACGAGCACATTTTATGTTATCTCAGAACAAACAACAAAGATTTTGATGTTAGCGTGTGGCTATGCCAGGAATGTGGTAGGTTATCATCTCAATCATTCCATCTCCTAACATTTTGCAGCAACGAAAAACTTAATTTATAGGTTTTTTGAATCTTTTATTTATGTGATTAGGGATATAGAGGATCACTATTACCAGTGTTACTTGAAATTCTGAATTGGTATGTAGGAACAACCAAGATGTAAAATATATGGACAGAAAATGACAAATACAAAATGTCGATTTGATAAAGGCTGGGTTGTTTCCATGTTGTTGGGATTTGGAAACATCGTATAAATGCTCCTCTGTTATGTTTTATGCTCCGCCTTCTCAAATCATGGATTACCCTGCTGATGTAAGATATGAATTGCATCACTTAACTTTTGGAGATTTCTTTATTAACATCTTCAGTCATAATCCCTTGTGCTCGGTAGTATTTTGAATTTTTTGGGTATGTTATAATATATGAAAATGAAGATCATTATTTGATTGAACTTCATTGTCTTGGATACGTTTCATATGAGAAAAAGCAAGAGAAGCAGGAGATGGTGTCATGCAAGTTAATGGATTATCCATCTCTGATGTGTTACATAATTAGTTGTGCTCATGTAGAAAATAGGTCTGCAGTCTTCGTGTTTCATTTTAATTGGACTTCAAAGTCTCTGTTAAGTTTCAAGGTGGTTGTTATATGCATATTAATGGACTTATCCATTCATGATGTGTAACATAATTAGTTTTACTCTGTATATAAAATCAAATTGCAGCTTTCGTGTTTTTGCAAGTGGATAGGAAGTTTATTTGTTTTCTTTAAACAAATGATGTTGATATTAAGTTGATATTTTTTATTTTGTTGCTATAAAACTAGGATTTTATTCTTCATGAATGTTGAGGTTAAGTTTTGTTTTTGTTCTCAAATAAAGCTATCTAAATTTAAGAAATTTTCTTACTTCTTCTTCATTTGTTAATAGTATATGAAAATGAAGATCATTACTTGATTGGACTTATAATATGAAAATGAAGATCATTATTTTTTTTCTTCTTCTAAATTTGATTTGTTGGGTATGTTATAATATATGAAAATGAAGATTATTATTTGATTGGACTTCATTGTCTTGGATACGTTTCATATGAGAAAAAGCAAGGGAAGAAGGAGATGGTGTCATGCAAGTTAATGGATTTATCCATCTCTGATGCGTTACATAATTAGTTGTGCTCATGTAGAAAATAGGTCTGCAGTCTTCGTGTTTCATTTTAATTGGACTTCAAAGTCTCTGTTAAGTTTCATGGTGGTTGTTATATGCATATTAATGGATTTATCCATTCGTGATGTGTAACATAATTAGTTTTACTCTGTATATAAAATCAAATTGCAGCTTTCGTGTTTTCGCAAGTGGATAGGAAGTTTATTTGTTTTCTTTAAACAAATGATGTTGATATGAAGTTGATATTTTTTATTTTGTTGCTATAAAACTAGGATTTTTTTCTTCATGAATGTTGAGGTTAAGTTTTGTTTTTGTTCTCAAATAAAGATATCTAAATTTAAGAAATTTTCTTACTTCTTCTTTATTTGTGAATTGTCTGGACATTAAATGTGAGGATCGGTAAAACAAGGATAAACTGATTTTGTTGAGATAATTTGCTGAATACATGTGTATTTATGTATGAAAGTCGAAGGGAAAATGCCTAATGTCAAAGAAGATCTTTATGGAGTTTAGCTATTTCCCTTGACTTTTTTGAGCAATGGGAAGTCATGTTGTATTTTCAGATTCTTACTGCAATCACACGAGAAATTTCTTTTTGATGGCGAGAAGATGGAATCCCATTTCACATGGGTGATGAATATCAATTAACCGAATCGGGTTAGTGTTTGTAAATCTAATCTATACTGATCTTAAAAGCAGAGATTTTAGATGTATAAATACAGGCCGAAACCATTTAAAGAAATGAATCCACTCAGTTAAATCTACTAAAGAAGTATATTTTTATTAAGACAATCAAATAGAAAAATATTTTTAAAAGTTTTCTTCCATAGAGGAAACACTAACAGGATGCCTTACATTCATTTTTATTTTATCCGCTCTGCACATTCTATGTTCAAAAAAATTGTTTTCTTCTTTGCAATGTTGTATCTCCTTTGCTATGATTTTTCTAATTTGTAAGTGTAGTTTGATGAAATCTACTCCCTATTTATTCTTTTTAATAATTATTTCATTAATATTTCGGTTTTGTGTGATACCATTGGGGAGAAATTAATATTCGGATAACTCTTACGGTTTCCCTTAATCATTCTTTTTATTCTTAATATTGATGTCCAGTAAATTTCTTTCACTGTTGGTTACTTTAGAACATTATATTGCATATTCATCCTAAGTGAGAAAATTTTCCCAATATACAATACAGCGAGAAATATTTATGTCATTCTTATACCCATAAACCTGACCTTCTCACTCATTCATCTCAAACCAATTGACTATATACATTGTATGATCACTGATCATATGTTCTCTCTCAGACCAGCAGACCCTTGAAACATATAAATTCGCAAGGGATCTGTCGTCCAAGATATCTGTACAACTCATGCATCTAAGACAAATATTATCCTCCAATTGATCATTGGTCTCAAATATCGTGATATGCTTTGCAGGTCTAATTGTAGCATCGTCAAATTTTTTGATTCGTTCCATTTAATTAAAAAAATAAAATGTTATACAATAAGGATACGATATTTTTACAAACATGCATGCTTGCACATACACAATAGAAGAAATTCAAAAAAAAAAACTGTTTTTGCGTGTCAGATTTTTACAGTCATCCAAATATGTATGTATATATATATATATGTATCCAAATTTTAAATTAACAAAATGCACGCCAAAATCAATATACAAAATATATACACATGTATCCAAATGTTTTTCATATATTGTATCAAAACTTTATTTATCTCAATGTACGACCGGATTGTGAGGCTATCTTTTTGCATCATAGGTATGTGGAAAAATATGACTCTAATTTTCTCTATATTTTCCTACCGTTTGTTTATCTACGATCTGCTAACTTTTTGATTATACTTAATATCGGAATTAAAACACCAGCAATAATGAATAAGATGAAATAATCGTAAGAACAATTTATTTATTTATTTATTTCAAATAAAGAGTTTATTAGTTTGAAGATTTTTCAAATCGAACAAGATAAGAATGGCATATGTTCTTTTTGTGTCTTTTAGTTTTTTTATGTATTTCATTACATTACTCGCATTAGTGTGTATTTCACACTCCATGTTCTTGCACCCAGGAACTGCACTACTCAAACTATTTCCTTGGTTACATTTCTTTGACGGGAAACACTTCATATGTTTTGTATTAATATACTATGATTCTTTTTAGTGTCTCTGTATCAGATATTCATATAACTATATAACAATTATCATTTTTCATTTAACTACAGGACGTTGGAGCCTGGAAAATGAGTTGAGTTGGCCGCTTTATTCTTAATGCAAATGTATGATTTATGAATAAAGATATATCATTGCATTTTCCTGATTGCATCAGCTTCGATGGGAATCACTTCATGTTTTGCGCTATTTAGAGTTCACAATCTATTTTATATTAATATCATGTTTTTCTTTAGAGTCTCTAGTATCCAATATTTATACAACTATATAGCGAGCGTGATTTTTTACTTTTATATAAGGAGATGGAGCCTGAAGGCGCAATTAGGTTGAGCACTTGATTGTTAACACAAATATATGATATTATATGTAAGGAAGGTGGGGAGTGTACAACGAGTGAAGTACAAACGAGATTTGTCCCCACTGGATTGGCAATTAACAACTAAAACTGTGTAATTAAAATTTCTAGTAATCAAGTGTATAATATTGTTATAATCTAAAGATCTCATGTAGTTTTGAAACTCTTTATCATATTATGATAATCTAAAGATCTCACAAATTCATAATACTATGCAACTTAAAAGTAAAGAAGCAAAATCTTAATAATATTCTATCTCAATGGACATGAACCAACTGTATAAAAGGTTCCAGCAATCCCGATGCGTAGCACGGGTTTCAAACTAGTGGTATATAAATAAAATATAAGAAATAAAAAATTGATTATATACAAATTTAAGGGTAACTTTTACAAAATAAAATAGAGATTAAAAGGATAAATCAAGCATTAAATTTTGGTGGGACCAAAGCTTATGCTTTTATAGCTTTTAAAAGCTCCTCCTCCCCAGCTTTTAAAAGTTGAGGAATTTTGGAAGTGTTTTGGATAAAAAACACTTTGATTTTTTTTTTTTACCAAACATTAATTTCAAAAATTATTGACATATATAGGTTTTGAAAGTGCTTTTGGGAAGAAAAAAAAACATTACCAATGCCAGCCTTAGACAGTCCCATCTCATATGAGGTGAGGTCAAGGTCCGCTCGCGGGATAATTTCTGTCCTTGGACGGGTATCATAGGTTGGTGTTATGCCTTCTTCCACTGTGTGACCATCAATTATGCACTTTATCAAATATCGATTAAATTGTTGATACATAGTGTAATCTAATCTAACTAATATAAAGAAAAGTGATATTTTTGATGAAGCCTTGGTGTAACCCTGATATTACAAATATGATCTTTAGTATCAATTATCAGTTCACGTATATATATTTAAGAGTAAAAACGCATATTAAATCAATATTTACATATTTACATATTAATAGAAATGATATTTATCAAATTTTTAAAAACTTGATATTGTTAGACTGTTGACTAATTATGGTCAATAGAAACCTGTGTATTTCACATGTGTGCAAATGTTAGGTGTCAGTTATCTGTTGGCAGTTTAACATGCCAATCATGTAACCGGTTGTCTGTAAAATTGATATAATCAAGCTGTCGTCTCTAGAGTCTGTAAGAATTATCAAATTAATGAAATGAAAAACTGAACCTGTATGAGAGAGGTTTAACGACCATAACTCTCTTTACATGGTATCAGACATCATCAAACCCTAATTTGATCATATTTTCTTCATATTCTTCTTCAATCAAACAATTTCTCAATGTCTGAATCCAACAAACACATTGCGTTAACCTTTAAACCACCATCCAAATTAACAAATACCAATTAAACACTATGGAAATCTCAGATCATACCATTACTTCGAAGTTACAATCTCTTTCGATTTGTAGATGGATCGTTTCAATGTATGGTGAAGTATTACAGAAGAATATCTACAGATGGCGCTGCAATTTTAAGTCGACCTGATTATGTTGAAGGTTCAGATCATGAATCTGAGTTTGTTCGAAATCCTGATTATGATTACTGGAATAATCAAGATCAAGCTCTCCTATCCTGGTTATTCTCTGCGTGTACTGAAGAAACTCATTCTCAAGTTATTGATTGTACTTTCTCTCATGAAGTTTGGGTTCGTCTTCAACACAATTATAACGCTACCACCAAATCTCTCTTAATGCAATTGAAAATAGATCTTGTTACTCTGAAGAAAAGCACTGATTCGACGCTTCTGTATTTCAACAAACCTAGGGCTGCACATGGGCGGGTATAAGCTAAAACCAACCTCACACCCACAGACTGCGGGGTTTTATTTTTATAACCAACCCCGCACCCACAAACATCGGGAGGGTTTTGTTACCCGCCCGCTACGGGTTGGGCGGGTTTGGGTTTAAACCCACGAGTATAAATCCAAAAAAATCATGCCCATATATATAGACTAGTAGATAAATGCTAACTTTAATAAACAGAACGATAATTATTAAACACGGAAGGCAAGTTTTCCCGAATAAAATTCATGCCCGGAAGCCATTTATGATCATCTATCTCACTCAATCTCGAGTTCTCAATTAATTTTTCAACGACTAAGACATTAAAATATTGAATTTTTAGGGCAAATTTGGAACTCGGTCATCCAGATCCGAAGAAGAATATTACTTATTCCTCCTCTTCTTCTTCGTATCTCTTTCCTTGTTCCTTCTCAGATACAAATAAAAAAAAACATTTTTGGAACTGGAATTGTTATTCAGTTATTGTTTATTTATTTTTCTGATCAAAGGAGTTTCAAGCTTCCGAAATCTTCAAAGGGTTGGTGGTCGGTTTTGATTATGTTGGTTCCTTTTATTTCAAGTTGCTGAATATTATCCACAGACAGTGGGTTTTTTGGGCGGGTATAAGCTAAAACCAACCTCGCACCCACATACAGCGGTTTTTTTTTCATAACCAACCCCGCACCCACAAAGGGAGGGTTTGGACTAAAAACCCACGGGTTTAGCAGGTACAAGAGGGTTTGGGTATGATGGGTGGGTCTTGTGCAGCCCTAAACAAAGCTAAGTCGATTTCTCATCATCTTGCTCAAATTGATCGTCCAATTTCTGATGAAGATCTGGTGTTTCATATTTTACAAGGACTACCTTCTGAGTTTAATGTGTTCAAAACTTCAATTACAAACTTAAGTCTAAGATCTCATTACATCTTATGAGCTTTTAGGATTGCTTTTATCTGAAGAAATTCGTGTGAATTATGACTCTAAGGTTGATCTGACTACTGCTTCTGCAAATGTGTCTCAACAACAACATCCATCATTTGCACATCAATCTCCAGGTTCTAATAATTATCATGTTAATCCTTACCATCAGAATTCAGGTAATCCAAATTTTCACCATCCTTCATATTCGAACTGGTCTCATTCTGGTAATAAAGGTCCTACGCATATAGCAAATATGTTTAGAGGTGGTCGCAATGGTGCTAGATTTTGTGGTGGATTCAAAGGAGGAAGATTTGATGGTGGAGGCAGAATTGGTAGATCTAATGAACATCAGTTTTATCCACCATCAATGAGGCATAATAACTTTGTTGAGTATCAAATATGTCGCAAACCAAATCATCTTGCTGATACCTGTCGTTACATATATGCTACTAATGATTACTCAATGGCTCAAGCCTATAATACCACTTACGAACCTTCTTTGAAGATTTTGATGAGTTTTGTTGTCCAGAACCTGAAGCTTTTTCCACTTATACCGATGATACTTCTGCTTCTACATCTAATCCTTCATCCAGTTGGGTTCCTGATTCAGGTGCCACTCATCATATTACTTTTGATTTATCAAACTTGAATCTACATTCTCCATATCAAGGTTCAGACCATGCGCATGTTGGAAATGGATCAGGTTTGCACATTACCCACATTGGTACCTCTTCATTTACAAACGGAAATACTAAGTTTACTCTCTCTAATGTGCTAAATGTTCCTTCAATTACTAAGAATTTGATTTCAGTACAACAGTTTACTAGAGAAAATAATTGCTATTTTGAATTTCATCCTGATAAATTTTTGGTGAAGGCCCTGGATACCCACACTATTCTGATTACTGGCCCTGGTAAAGATGGACTCTATCACTTGGAATTTACAACTTTCCAACTGAAACAAGCTTTTACTTCTGCTACTTCTACGACAACTCAATGGCATAATAAATTGGGTCACCCTGCTTACAAGACTCTCAAACACATTCTCTCCTCAGTGGATATAGTCATTGATGAACATTTTTCTACTTCTGTTTGTGATGCTTGTCAGCAAGCTAAGAGTCATACTTTACCTTATCATTCTAGTAGTCATAATCACTTGTATGGTCCACTTGATCTCATTCACACTGATGTATGGGTTTTTCCCTTATGTTCGATAAATGGATACAAGTATTATGTTTCTCTTGTTGATGCATTTAGCAGATTTACTTGGTTATACCCATTGGCTTACAAATCTGAGGTGTTACCTACATTCATTAAGTTCAAATGCCATGTTGAGAATTTTTTTAACAGAAGAATTAAAAATTTTCAGTCAGATTAGGGGGGAGAATACATAAATGTCTCAAGTTACTTGCATTTTTGTGGTATTGGTCACAGAGTTTTATGCGCTCATGCTCATGCACAGAACGGCACTGCAGAAAGGAAACACAGGCATATAGTGGAAACTGGTTTGGCTCTCTTGATCAAGCTTCTTTGCCTTTATCATACTGGTCCTATGCATTTGAAACAACTAATTTTCTCATAAATAGACTGCCAACACCCACTTTACAGCAATTATCTCCTTTTGAGAAGCTTTTCAAGTTGATTATCAATTTTCAAAAACTTTTGGTTGTGCCTGTTATCCCTGTTTAAGGACATTTAACAATCATAAGCTTCAGCCTCGATTAGTAAAATGTATCTTTATAGGCTATAGTAACTTGCACAAAGGATGTAGGTGTCTCAATCCCCTTGTTAACAAAATAATTATTTCAAGGGATGTCAGGTTTGTTGCAGATGATTTGCCTCATGCAAAACTATTTTCTTCAATGCATTCTACAAGTCCATCTCTATCCACTATGACCATTTCACAATCTGAAACTACTTCTCATGTTATTTCCAATGACATTGAATCACCTGACTTAACTTCATTACCAAATTCAATTGATACATCTTCTTCATTATCCATTTTATCACCTACCATTCCAGTACCTACTACTTCTGTACCAGTTACTAATGATCATTCAATGATCACTAGAGGTAAAAGAGGGATTACTAGACCCAACGTTTATGCCTCTGAAGTTCAATCATTTTGTGAGGATATCACTGTACCCACCTGTTATACTGAAGCTTTCAAAGACCCAAAGTGGAGGGCTGCAATGGATGAAGAGATAAATGCTCTTTCACAAAATGGGCGAGCCATCCCCTGATCGATTACTCCCTTTGGCAGAGTGGTGGACGATGATCATCGAGGTGCTTCATTGGTTTCCTAGTTTTTAACCTAGGCTGTCCGACCAAGCTGGCAAAGTTGTATGGACGAGATGGTTTATGGCATATATTTGCGACCGTTGATGGAATTTTAGGGTTTTTTAAGAGGTGCGCAAGCATCCTTCTCTGGATTGACCGAATCCATACATGGGCGCCGATTTTGGGTGAATCGTTTGGGCATGCGTGAAGATGGCTCTCCGTCGTGCATGCCTCCCCTTCTTGATCCCATAAATATTCGATCTCGACTACTCAATTTGACCGGAAAATATGAGTGGATGTGATTGATTTGCGACATAAATGTGTTGTCGCAAAAGAATGAAAGACCGCGTGGCATGCCACTTTGGAGCACGCGTCTCCAGATGCCAAGTCCTAGTCTGCTTAGGCCGGCCTGCCACATGCAAAGGTGGGCCCACAGTGATCACGTTGACACTCTTGGGACCTCTTAAGTCTATATATACACCCTCCATCCAGGATGGCAAATATGGATGGTCGTGATCGGACTACGACAGATATGCATCGCCGCAAACCCTAATTAGGGTTTTTAAATAGTCACGTACACGTGTTTTTGGCCAAACGGTTTGGCGAGCTATGCTTCTCCTTTGAAGAGACCGATCGTGTGGGGCCCACGTTGGGATGACGGTGAACATATGTGTACCTTCTTGATGGTTCTAGGCGCGATCTAAGCCATCCAAATATGCTGGATAAGTTGGATGGTTGTGATCGTTTTTAAGACGCTAGTGGGATTTCCGCGACCCTTTAAAGCATCACGCCAGCCATGTTTTGAGCAAACGTTCATTTCTCCATGGCTTTGACATGAGAAAACCGATCCGGTAGGGGATAAGTGGGTCCGCCAACGTGTGCGTTAATGCTTCACTGATCATTCACGGGATGATCTAAGTCGTCCAACCAGGCTGGCGAAGTTGGATGGTCGTGATGATTTAAAGACTGTCTTGATCAGTCTTCGCTCATTCGAGCCTTTACCAAAACAACACGGCCACTCTATTTTAGGGCTGGCGTTCAATGGGCGTTGGGAGTGTAGCGTGGTGTTCGACCGGCTAGGACATAAGCGGTCCCGCCGGTGATCACTATAGTGATTTCTTAGTTCTACTAGGAATAGACCATGCTTATTAAATCGCGCGGCTAAACTGTGTGGCCGTGGTTGTTTGTGAGACTGACATTAACAGTCTAAACTTTCTTTAAGAATAAATGTGTGTTCAGTCACGCTAACTTTTTAATTAAAAGTGTGTGAACGTATTGATCTCTTTGTCAGAGAAATATAACTTGTATGAGTACTTTTTGTGCAGATCCCAATACTAGCACTTAGGGAGATTCATGTTACTCTGTTGAGAGTGAGCATTGATCGTCATGTCATTTCAGTATTGAGAGTTCGGCTGGGAACATAGCACGGAAAAATATCAGGCGAGTGATGCATTAGTTAATAATGCTAATAAAATTCACAGAATATTTGGGATTGTTGTTGCACGCACCATTCTGGGTGAATTTTTTGTATTTATTGAATTTCTTCAAATACAATGAAGAGGTTTTCTGCACTCATCACTTCTTAAACGACTTTTCCCTTTGCAGGGCGTCAGCGCATTAAATACAGGGTTTTATAATTTTAGCCCTATTCAAAAAACCACCATCAACATTAAGTCCCCTGCTTAGCACGTAACAGTGACATTGTTGCGGGTAAGTAATGGATGGTGACGGCTAAATATAAAACTTATGAGGCAAGGTAGACAAACGTTACCAGGATAGAGGCCGGCTAGGTCTTTGAGCAAGATACGCTTAACGAAGTATCAAGGCTTGCAGTGATCGTCCTCCTATCATACGCCAATTGCCTCCAGGTAGATTTCGAAATTCGCTAAACTCCACTTTGCTCGATTGCGAGAGGCCTTGACTTAAGCTGCTTGGAGTCCGTACTGCTGAGTCGCAACGAAAATCTTCTTTAAACTCCTGAACATTGACTTGAATGGAATTGCGTTCATTACGACCCTTTATCTGGAATGAAACCATCTCCAATTCGTACTTTTGGAGTCTTTAATGCACATGTACGTCTTCATGTTGAGAATTTTTTGCGGCTCGTAAAGTTTCAACAGTGATGATGCTGATATTATAAATGAAACGGTTGAGGGATGTGAAGGCATCCTGGAAGTACCCAGGTGTAATTATCCCGAGCTTATTTTCTCTTGAAAGACGTACTTCCATTGCATTTGCTGGTGTTTATGGGTGAAAACTATTTCTGCTGGTTTTGGTAATTTTGGGTGTGTGGATGAGAAATGAATCTAAACCCTAAACAAATGCACTACACGTGAGTGCTTTCTGATTCGAGAGATCAATCTATACAATTCTGGCCTAAACTAAGAAATGGTCGTTCCAGACTTGCTTAGGTCACAAAGTGAAGGAGATGGGGTTGATCTTAGGGAGGGAAGCGAAGAAGGTGTTGAGATTGTGAAGGTGTTGGTTGTTTATGACTTGTATCAGAATATTGAACTGGCTTGCAATAATGTAAGCAATCAGCTCTGGTGTTTTCAGGATACGATGACAACACTTGGTTTTTCTGTCTTGTGTTGGAATAGGTGAAGGACCTATTTATACAAGTCATTGAGCGCAAACCTCATCTCGTAGGAAGTGGAGGAAGTTGAATGATAGAGTAGTGGGATCGTGCAAGTGATTGTCACACAATCACGTCTTTGCCCACTTTTCCCATCATCGTTAACCGTCCATGCCTCCTGACACATTCTTGTGATGTCGCATTGCATGCTGCTCGCTGTAAACCTCCAGACAAATACCCCAGTAAGTATCCCCCAGTTTGTGACATGCTTGATGTCTCGAATGAGTGGATCGTGGGACCCACAGGAAGTAGCATACGGTGCTAGGTTAAATAACTGAGTTATTTAGGAAATCGATATTCATGAAATATCGCGTGTATTCTATGCATGTAATGCATCGAATATGATCAATATGTATGAAGCATCGCTGTTTTAAGGCTTAACCGAATGAGTCGCGGATTAAGCATCTTAAAAAATTATTACGTCCAGCCATCTTCGAGTGATCGTTTGGAGGCCGCATGGGAGAGCCATCTCATGGCCGATCACTCCATGTGGAAGAGTGACGGACGGTGATCACATGGATGCTTCATTGGTCGTCTAGCTCTTAACCTAGGTTGTCCGACCAAGCTAGCAAAGTTAGACGGACGAGATGGTTTATGACCCTTATTTACGACCGTTGATGGATTTTTTAGGGTTTTAGGAGGTGTGCAAGCATCACTCCTATGCTTGACATAATACGAGCTTGGGTGAAAGTTTTGGTGGGGCCGACCTGGCATGCGTGTAGACGGCCTGCCGGTGTATACGCCCATACCTCTTTGTCTCATGAAGGTGCGATCTAGGCCACTCAATTTGACCGAAAAAGGTGAGTGGTCGTGATCGATTTGCGGCAGAAATCCATTGCCGCAAAGGATTTGGATGTCGTCCAGCATGCCACTTTCGGGCGCGCGTTTCGAGGTTGTTGAGGCCTAGTCTGCCTAGGACGTCCATCTCCACGCAAAGGTGGACCCACGATGATCATGTTGACATGCTTGGGACCTTTTAAGTCTATATATACACACCCTCCATCTAAGCTTGCGAAGATGGATGGTCGTGATCGAACTGCGACAGTTATGCAGCGCCGCAAACCCTAATTAGAGTTTTATAACATCCACGCACACACGACTTCCACCAAACGGTTTGGCAAGTCATGCTCTGTTTTTGGAGGGACCGATTATGTGGGTCCCACGCTGGGACGACGGTGAACTTGTGTGCACTTCTCTAATGGTCTTAGGCGCAATCTAATTCATCCAAACATGCTGGTGAGGTTCGATGGTTGTGATCAGTTTAAGACATTAGTGGAATTTTTGTGACGCTTGCAAAGCATCACACCAGCCATGTTTCGGGCATGCGATCGTGGCTGCATGACCACGACGTGAGAAAACCGATCAGGTAGGGATAGAGTGGGCCCGCCAATGTGCATGTTAGCGCCTCCTCCATCTTTCATGGCGCTATCTAAGCCGTCCAATCAGGCTAGTGAAGTTGGACGGTCACGATCGTTTTGAGACTGTTTTAAGCAGTCCTGCTCGTTCGAACTTCTTCCAAAAGCAGCGCGGCCACCCTATTAAGGCTGGCGTTTTCAGCATATCGGGAAGTAAAACGTGATGTTCGACCATCCAGGGCATAAATAGGCCCGCTGGTGGTCATTAAGGTGGTATCCTGCTCCTGCTGAGGATCGTCTATGCTGGTTAAATCATGCGGTCAACCTGCGTGGTCGTGATCATTTCTGAGAATGATACGGTTAGTCCAGATTAAATATGCTCAATCGGGCTAATATAAGCACATCGAGAGATGTTGCCTATACGGGTATTTCGTGCGTGCCTTATTATTGATACTTGGATATTCATGTTACTCTATCAAGAGCAACACTCAGTCATCATGCTGCACCAATAGTGAGAGTTCCCGGGAACAACACAGGAAATATTAGGCAAACCGTGCATTAATTAATAATGCTAAAAATTCACAGAATATTCGGGATTGTTGCTACATGCTCCGTTCTAGGTGAATTTTTTGTATTTAATTCACATAATATTGGGATTGTTTCCACATGCTCCATTCTGAGTGAATTTTGTATATTTATTGAATTGCTTCAAATAAATAAAACAAGAGGATTTCTGCACTCATCGTTTTTCAAATGGCCTTACCTTTTGCAGGATGTCGGCATACTAAATCTGGTTTTACAATTTTAGCGCTGAACTAAAATCCACCATCAACATTAAGTCCCCTGCCTAGCACATAATGGTTGCATTATTGTGGGGTAGGCATGAGATGGTGACAAATAAAGATAAAACTTATAAGACAAAGTTTGATGTTACCAGGAGAGATAGGTCAGCCTGTCTTTGGAACATGTCACGTTTAAGAGGTATCCAGGTGAGCGTTCCCCTAGCATAATATCGGTTAGCCCCAGGTAGATTAGGCATGCGGTTGGTTGGGATCTCAAACTATTCATGACGATGTCATAATCCTCGACTCTGATGTGGACGAGCCCTATTATGAGGAATATCCTTACAAGGATGATGAAGAAATTTCTGAAAAATATGTTGAAGCATCTCCCAAAGAGAACGTTGATATAGCTTCTGGAAAGCGTGTTGAAGCAGCTTCTGAAGCGAACGTCGAAGCGGGTCCCGAAGAGAGCGTTGAAGCAGCTTCCTCTGGAGAGCAAGCTGAAACGCCTTCTTCTGGAGAGAGAGTTGAAACCCTTCTTCTGGAGAGAGAGCTGAAACCCTTCTTCTGGAGAGAGCGTTGAAGCGGCTTCTGTTGGAGAGAGCGTTGAAGCAGCTTCTGTTGGAGAGAGCGTTGAAGCAGCTTCTGTTAGAGAGAGCATTGAAGCGGCTTCTTCTTCAGTTTGATTTCCCTTTGCGAATTACATGCTTCTTGACCATCTCTCTTGTGTTGAAGAAGTTCTTGACTGACGGCAAAGGAATTTCATGCCGAGCCTCAGTCCCCAAGCGTGGTCTACGTGGCTCTATCTTGTATGCCCGATGGGTCTACCATAATAAAGGTATCGCCATCCATCCTTCATACTAGTAATCATATTACTTCTCCATGGGTAAAAATATGCAGAAGTTTAGATTACCTTTGTACGTAGTGGTTGTTGATATGGTGAAGCTCTGGATGATATCAATCGACGAGCAACAATGGTTCTTGGCAGCAGTTGTGATCAGAAGAGACTGGCAGGGACAGGCGTGGTGGAAACTTGCACGAACTTGGAACTCTTCATACAATGGTAGAGATCGTCTCGTTATTAGAGGGAGAAGCTGGAACCGATGGCTTTCTTGATGTTTCTTCATGGAATAGAGAAGAGGGAGACAGTCCCCTGCCCAAGAGTATCTACTGAGCTTTCGACTTGATAGATGTTGTCACGCTAGGTTCATGAAGACGTATTTACGTCTGCTCTCTTGAGTATATCCTCGTCTTTGGACATCTTGGAATCATAATGATATCGTGCTTGTATCTCTCTAAATTCACCATCTTTGAGATGGGCAGTGCTAAGCAGTCCCCAGTCATACTCCTTTGCCATTATCATCTTTGGATCGTGTGTTTGAGGAGTAGGGAAGTTCCTCTTGAGTCCCAGGTGAAATCTCCTTTGGTAACGCAACTACTTCTTCTACGGGAGACGAAATTCTGAAAGCGTCTCTCATTGATGTAGTTATCGTCGATCCAGATATGGAATATCTTGGACGTTGTTTCATCATTTTGGCAGTCGTGCATATGATACTGGAGTTGGAGTTGGCGATTTTGGACGCGCAGGATGTTGTATCTCGGTGGTTTTCCTCTTCCTGCTTTAGCGAAACTGCTTACAGGAGGCTGAAGCTTGCATTACCTGTTGGTGAGATGTATGCTTCCACGAACATCATGAGGCTCTTCATTACTGGCAGGCTTGTTATTTCTAGAAGGGCAGGTGCTTTCGCAACCTGAGCGTTTAGCAGCTTCACGGAGTTCAGAGGATGTCTGAAAGCGCAGGTTTTTCGACAAAGCACGATTTACAGGTACCATCCTATTGATGCACAATTACACCACTTGTTGTTCAGTCACATTTTGATCGTGACCCTTCAGTGCCTGAGTTCGGGACCTCTTGACATAATCATTTGGATGTTCACAGTTTCGCTGAAGCATTCCTCTTAAGTCTGACAGAGTGATTCACCCAAGCTGCGGATTCTTTCTCGACATGATGATGCAGACATTGCTATCTTCTTGAGGTGTCGGCTCCAGTAGATCTGAAAATGTCACGGGCTCGCTCTCGTCTGGGCTGACATAATAGGAGAACTCTTTATGATGATTTGGAGATGACAATATTCGTTGAATCTTCCGAAATGCTTCCTGTTGTAGTGTGATTCACACGAAGCTTGCTCCTTTCTTCAGCAATGGAGTGAATGAAGCAATGAGCTTGGCCAAACCAGGTATAAAACGTCGAATGTAGTTCACCTTGCCCATGAAACTTTGGAGCTCCTTCACAGTTCACGGCGGCGACATCGTGAGGATATCTTGAGTCTTGGATGGGTCCACCTCGATCCCTTCAGCAGTTACCTGGAATACCAGAAACTTGCCTGAAGAAACGCCGAAAGAGCATTTCAAAGGATTCATCTTCAATTTATATTCACGGCACCTTTCGAACACTTGTCGTAGGACTCCTGTGTGATCTGCCCGAGATTTCGATTTGACTACTATATCATCCACATAATATTTGACTTGCTTATGCATCATGTCGTGGAAGATTTCCGTCATAGCGCGTTGATACGTTGCACCGGCATCCTTCAAACCAAATGGCATTGCAGTATAATAAAAATTTCCGAGAGGAGTTCGAAAAGCTGTCTTACTTGCGTCATGCTCGTACATCCTTATATGATTGTACCCGCCATATCCATCCATGAAGGAGAACATCCCGTGTCCGCTGGTGGCATCTACTAACATGTCAATGTTAGGTAGTGAGAAATCGTCTTTTGGGCAGCATTTCTTCAAGTCTCTGAAATTTACGCAACACCTGATCTGTCCGTTTTTCTTTTTCACCGGAACTACATTAACCAACCAGGTCGGGTGATGGATGGGCTTAATGAAGCCAGCATCTAGCAGCTTCTGAATCTTAGTCTTGATTTTCTCTTCTACCTCGTGCCTGAATTGCCTCAGAGATTGCTTGATCGTCTTAAATCCAGGTATGACATGTAGATTATGGGTGACCAATTTTTCATCTAGACCGGGAATTTCTTCATACGTCCAAGCGAATATGTCCTGGTATTCTTTGATAAGTTGCACGAGCTCCGTGCATTCATCCGTGGACAAGGTTGAGCTGATGGAGATAGGCCTGGAAGATTCTTCATTCCCGATATTAACGATTTCGAGCTCATCGGTCGTGGAGTTGGTGTCGTCCTTCAGTTGTCGTGGAGAATCCAGCACCTCTTCCTGTGGCTCGTCGTTGTTGTAGCATTCCATTGGCGGAGAGACTGGGTAACAATCTCCCCTGCTAATTGCTAACAGCGGCGTCGGTAGACGGTTTTCCCTTTCGGATCACGAATTGCCACACCGTTGCCTATGCATATATTCACCAAGCGTCATCTCATATGAGGTTGCCTGATAATTTGAATTTCTACGCTTATATTCCGCCAATGTCATATTAGGTGACGTCTCCTGAGAAAAATTCATCATCCTCAAAAAGGTACCTGAAACAAAATTCTAAAAAAAGAAAACAAGTCAAAAGGAAAAGAAATCCTAAAATAAAAATACTGTACAAAAATAAAAAAAAAATAAACTAAAAAACCTAACTATTTACCAAATCAAAAATAATAATCACAATATTCCTCAGCCGCTCCCCGGCAGCAGCGCCTAAAATTGATGGGATTTCGGGAAACCCTATATGATAACCACAATCGCACGATGTCTATCTAGTAGATAGAGGCAAGTACGGGTCGTTCCCACGAGGAGCGGTGAAAATACTGTAATCAATATCTCTAATAATCAGAAATAATGTTTTTTTTTGAGATTTTTATAATTGAGAAATGTAAAATGAGATAGTAAAAGTAAACTAAAGTAATAAAAGAAATTCAATGGGAGAGTCGGTAACCATGGTTATAGTATCCACCACAACTTCTATTCAATTACTGAAATGAAACATAATCCATGAATATTTGTCTATTGTTCGTTCTATCGACATCACCTATTATAAGTATTAGAGACGCAACGCTGGGACACCCTAAGCATGGTACATAAAAAGACTAAACCAAAGCATGCACTAGCAAATTGCGTTAGCAAGAAAATTACACGAAACTAAATATAAGTTCACAAATTTTGTTTGGCTTTTCTAAGCATAACCCATCAAAGAAATTAACCAAGCATGTATCATCAAATAATAAGACAAACATATTTGTAAAACTATCGATTACACACATAGGTTTATAACCGGTGAAGCAACAAATTGTATTTCGATTAATCAATAAATATTATTCAACAATTAATCTAATCAAATCATAATAGTCTTTTGCTAAATATTATTCAAATGAAAATAGCCTAATACTCTAAGTGGTTTCAACATAAACCCTAGTTACAAGGATTTAGCTAGACATGACTTTCTCAAAAGCCATAAACAAATCAAAGAGAATCACTAGAAAATCAAAATGGAAATGAAATCACAAGAATTGCAAACCCTTATTTTCACCTCCGTATCCGCGCCTTTCTTTTATCTTCTCTGGTTTCGGCCTCTCGCAAGAGAGAGCTCCCAAAACCAGCCTCCCAAAACAGTCACCAGACTCCCCCCCTTTTCTTCTTCACAATACAAAAAATATATACCAAATAAAGGCGTGTCGTCATTCTCTTAATTAGCCTTAATTTAAACTTGCGTGGTGGTCATCAATGTGATCTCCCTATATATATATTTTTCTTCATTTTTCTTGCATGCATATTTGATAGACTTAAAAAGAATCCCACGGGTGAGAAAGCAAAATCTTTTTAATTCATTTTTCTCCCTCCAATAAGATATTTACGTGGACCCATTTATTTGTTCCAATATTCCACTACCTAACAAGATTTCCTTAACATCTAATGCCTTTTCAACTTCCCAAAACTGGATGTGTAAATATGCGACGACACATGGCATAGTAACCCACTATAATGTTTTTTTCTTGCAATTTGCTGAAAATCACTCGACTGTTCTTCTGAGCCCCATAAAACCATGATTCAGGGGAAAGCATGTGTACGTGCTTGACTTCCTTGTTTTCAATTAGACCGTCCCACTTGTGTATCATCCCTTCTCTGTCTCGTTTTGGTGTCTCGGGTAACCTTGCTGGGTTTTTTGTTGTGGCAAACACTGTTTTAGTTTCACATTTCGCCATTTATTTTTGGATGATTGGATTTAATTCTACTTTCTACAAAAGCATTAAAATAGTATTATTAGCAACAATATCGAGTCCTAGCTAATATAAATATGGGTACAAAATGTAGCACATACGTGCTTATCAACACCCCCACACTTATATTTTGCTAGTCCTCGAGCAAAACAAAGAAAATTATATCCGCTACACAGCTGGATATGAAGAGTGTGTCTGCTAAACAGCGAGACGGATCCGCTAAACAGTAAGACCGAGAGATGTCTGCTAAACAACAAGACAGATCCGCTAAACAACGAGATCAAGAGATGCCTACTAAAGAACTAGACAGAAAGACCTGCTAAACAACTCGTCATAGAAAATACTCTAAAAATATTTTTTTTTTATGTAGACCCGCTAAACAGCTGGTCTTAATATGTTTTTTATTTATTTTTTTTTATTTTTTTTGTGACAAGCACTGTTTTAGTTTCACATTTCGCCATTAATTTTTGGATGATTGGATTTAATTCTACTCTCTACAAAAGCATTAAAATAGTATTGTTAGCAACAATATCGAGTCATAGCTAATATAGATATGGGTACAAAATGTAGCACATACGTGCTTATCAACACCCCCACACTTATATTTTGCTAGTCCTCGAGAAAAACAAAGAAAATTATATCCGCCACACAGCTGGATATGAAGAGTGCGTCTGCTAAACAGCGAGACAGATCCGCTAAACAGCAAGACCGAGAGATGTCTGCTAAACAGTGAGACAGATTCGCTAAACAATAAGATCAAGAGATGTCTGCTAAACAGCTAGACAGAAAGACCTACTAAACAGCTCGTCATAGAAAATACTTTAAAAATACTTTATATTTTTTATGTAGACCCGCTAAACAGCTGGTCATAATATGCTTTTTTTTTAATCATAACGAAAATGCCACTCCCCCACACATAAATATTACATTGTCATCAATATAATTGAGTCATCCAACGTAGAATTTAAGATGGAAAATTCAACCAAACAAATAGAAGATAGAGGAAAGAAAACAAATCTGATGGGTTGACTCCATTGAAGCGAAATCGTATGGGTTGACTCCCGTAAAGCATAATCTTTGTATATCTGCTCTCTCGAACAAGGTGATGATACACCAAATTAAGCTGCAAAGCATATATATATATACAGTCTGAAAAGTTGGGGAACAATCCAACAAATCAGGTTAGTTGAAAAGATGACCCTGAAACAATAATATTGATTGGTACCTAGAGAGCGAAAACTGAATTCATTCTTATTCGGAAAACAATTTGAACCTCCCTCATTGTATGTGGTTATCTGAAGTAAATCTGAATCACGGATAACGAGTAAAGATTGTTTAGAGAATTCAACAATCGTTGTACACTCTAAATCTGGTTCTAAATCCGAGGAAATAGCTTCCTTTGCTGAGTTTCCTATATTATTTATTGGAGACCGCAATGCATTGACAATGTTAATAAGCATTGGGTCTTCGGAGTCTGCAAAATGGTCTAAACAAACTGAGATTGGTTCAAAATCAGCAATACCAGTATCAACCTGTTTAACATTCATATCAGCAATTAGAAGATCATAAGATGGGTCAACAGCACATGCGCTCAATGGAGCAACAATATCATGAATAATCGACTCATAGACTAAGTGATTTATAGGAATCTCACTATTAAAATGACTAGAAGGTACCTCATTATGAATGTCTATTGTCTCTAAGTCGTTAGACTCAACAATAGTATCCTCTGTATAAACAGGTTCCTCTAAATCATCATCTGCATATAACTCTTGGCATGCCAGAATTCTCAACCTTTGCTCCAAACTGAGCGGTGTATGCTTGTAATACTTCTCATATATCGTTAAAGGCGATTCTTCACTTACTACATGTGAAGCAAAAACTCCATACCGTTGCCTATGCATATATTCACCAAGCGTCATCTCAGATGAGGTTGCCTGATAATTTGAATTTCTACGCTTATATTCCTCCAATGTCATATTAGGTAACGTCTCCTGAGAAAAAGTCATCATCCTCAAAAAGGTACCTGAAACAAAATTCTAAAAAAGAAAACAAGTCAAAAGGAAAAAGAAATCATAAAATAAAAATACTTTACAAAAATAAAAAATAAATAAATAAAAACCTAACTATTTACCAAATCGAAAATACTAATCACAATATTCCTCAGCCGCTCCCCCGCAGCGGCGCCAAAAATTGATGGGATTTCGGGAAACCCTATGTGATAACCCCAATCGCACGGTGTCTAACTAGTAGACATAGGAAAGTACAGGTTGTTCCCACGAGGAGCGGTGGAAATATTGTAATCAATATCTCTAATAATCAGAAATAATATTTTTTTTTGAGATTTTTATAATTGAGAAATGTAAACTGAAATAATAAAATTAAACTAAAGTAACAAAAGAAATTCAATGGGAGAGTAGGTAACCAGGTTTTATAGTATCCACCACAACTTCTTTTCAATTACTGAAATGAAACATAATCCATGAATATTTTTCTATTGTTCGTTCTACCGACATCACCTATTATAAGTATTAGAGTCGCAAATATCGTTGGGACACCCTAAGCATGGTACATCAAAAGACTAAATCAAAGCATGCACGATTAAATTGCGTTAGCAAGAAAATTACACGAAACTAAATACAAGTTCACAAATTTTATTTGGCTTTTCTAAGCATAACCCATCAAAGAAATTAACCAAGCATGGATCATCAAATAATAAGACAAACATATTTTTAAAACTATCGATTACACACATAGGTTTTAAAACCGGTGAAGCAACAACTTGTATTTCGATTAATCAATAAATATTATTCAAGAATTAGTCTAATCAAATGATAATAGTCTTTTGCTAAATATTATTCAAATGAAAATAGCCTAATACTCTAAGTGGTTTCAACATAAACTATAGTTACAAGGATTTAGCTAGACATGACTTTCTCAAAAGCCATAAACAAATCAAAGAGAATCACTAGCAAATCAAAATGGAAATGAAATCACAAGAATTGCAAACCCTTCTTCTGGCCTCTCGCAAGAGAGAGCTCCCAAAACCGGCCTCCCAAAACAGTCACCAGACCCCCCCCCCCTTTTCTTCTTCACAATACAGAAATATATACCAAATAAAGGCGTGTCGTCATTCTCTTAATTATACTTAATTGAAACTTGCATGGTGGTCATCAATGTGATCTCCCCATATATATTCTTCTTCATTTTGCTTGCATGCATATTTGGTGGACTTAAAAAGAATCCCACGGGTGAGAAAGCAAAATCTTTTTAATTCATTTTTCTCCCTCCAATAAGATATTCACGTGGACCCATTTATTTGTTCCAATATTCAACTACCTAACAAGATTTCCTTAACAGATAATGCATTTTCAACTTCCCAAAACTGGATGTGTAAATATGCGACGACACATGGTATAGTAACTCACTATAATGTTTTCTGCTTGCAATTTGCTGAAAATCACACGACTGTTTTTCTGAGCCCCACAAAACCATGATTCAGGGAAAAGCATGTGTACGTGCTTGACCTCCTTGTTTTCAATTAGACCGTCCCACTTGTGTATCATCCCTTCTCTGTCTCGTTTTGGTGTCTCGGGTAACGTTGCTGGGTTTTTTTTTTGTGGCAAGCACTGTTTTAGTTTCACATTTCGCCATTTATTTTTGGATGATTGGATTTAATTCTACTTTCTACAAAAGCATTAAAATAGTATTATTAGCAACAATATCGAGTCCTAACTAATCTAAATATGGGTATAAAATGTAGCACATACGTGCTTATCACCCTCTTAGTGTGAACATGGGTTGCGACTTTACCGGATGAAGAAGAACGCCTTGTATGCCAAGATGCATCGTGGGTCTTAGCCCTCAATGATGCGAGTTGGTCCTCCTCCTGAATTGACGCCCACGTGGGGAGTGGGATGCAATGAACTTTGTCCGATTTTTCCTGCGGAGCTTCTCTTGGTTCAAACAATTCCACTCCACATATCGGTGCATAAGGAGACAATGATGCAGGGATACGAATGACTTCCCTATTTAGCATAGTCTTCAGGCACTGGTGATACGTCAAAGGGACAACCCTATTGTCATGAAGCCACGGTCTCCCCAGTATCATATGGTAGTCTGGCTCCTTTTCTATGACTTCGAATTTCACCTTTGATTGTACGGTCCCTACAGATAAATTCAGATTGACATACCCGTACGTGTTGGTCTGGTTTCCTTCGAAGTTTGTCATCGTGGTAGGCTTTCGTACGATCTTGTCTGGGCGAACCTTGGCTGTCTTGAGAGTCTTGAGAGTAATCATATTCGAAGACGCTCCCGTGTCGATGAGGGCCCTCTTGAACTCTGAATCCTTGATGCGTGCAGTCACATGTAGGGCCCGGTTGTGACCTTCCTCCGCCATCATGTCTTCTTTTGTAAATGTGATATTATTCACAGACATCTCTGGCATTTTCGAGACTTCTGGACGCAAAGGAGTTAAGTGCACATCCAGGGCTATCTGGTTGATTGTATCAAATGTTTCCGCCCGTTGATTCTTTGAGAGGTGTAAAAATTCTCATAAACTTTCCACTAGAGAAGCCGCTTCCTGATCCACCGGCCTCTGGTTCGTAGTGAAGCTACTGACTTGAGGAGGATCGTTGTGAGGATCAGTCCCAGTGTAGAAATCTCGGTCACAGGAAAAACGCTCATATCTGACGTCATCTTGGTGAGGAGATCGAGTATGTCGTTTATTGCTTCTTTGATCAGGTCCATGTTCTTTGGGTGAATCCCCTGTACTCGTGCCAACTCGATCAATGTTGGGATTCTTTCATCCGCGCCGTCAGACATACCGTTGGAAAGAGGAGCATCTTCGTTGGAGGAACTTCGACCGGGATTTGAAGTTTTTGGGGTATCCCTAAGACCAACCATTTTGAAATCAGCCAAATGGAATTGGGTATTGAAGAAATTGACTTCACAGCCGAGAGATTAATCTCCCACTGTGGTCGCCAATTGTTTATGGGTGAAAACTATATCTGCTGGTTTTGGTAATTTTGGTTGTATGGATATGAAATGAATCTAAACCCTAAACAAATGCACTGCACGGGAGTGATTTCTGATTCGAGAGATCAATCTATACAATTATGGCCTAAACCAAGAAATGGTCGTTCCAGACTTGCTTCGGTCACAAAGTGAAGGAGATGGGGTTGATCTTAGGGAGGGAAGCGAAGAAGGTGTTGAGATTATGAAGGTGTTGGCTGTTTATGACTTGTATCAGAATATCGAACTGGCTTGCAATAATGTAAGCAATCAGCTCTGGTGTTTTCTGGATACGATTTTTTCGGTATTGTGTTGGAAATAGGTGAAGGACCTATTTATACAAGTCATTGAGCGCAAACCTCATCTCGTAGGAAGTGGAGAAAGTGGAATGATGGAGTATTGGGGTCGTGCAAGTGATTGTCACACGATCACGTCTTTGCCCACTTTTCCCATTATCGTTAACCGTCCATGCCTCCTGACACATTCTTGTTACGGCGCATTGCACGCTGCTCGTTGTAAACCGCCAGACCAATACCCCAGTAAGTATCCCCCAGTTTGTGACATGCTTGATGTCTCGAATGAGTGGATCGTGGGACCCACAGGAAGTAGCATACGGTGCTAGGTTAAATAACTGAGTTATCTAGGAAATCGATATTCATTAAATATCGTGTGTATTCTATGCATGTAATGCATCGAATATGATCAATATGTATGAAGCATCGCTGTTTTAAGGCTTAACCGAATAAGTCGCGGATTAAGCGTCTTAAAACATCATCACGTCCAGCCATCTTCGAGTGATCGTTTGGAGGCCGCACGGGCGAGCCATCTCATGGCCGATCACTCCATGTGGAAGAGTGACGGACGGTGATCACAGGGATGCTTCATTGGTCGTCTAGCTCTTAGCCTAGGCTGTCCGACCAAGCTAGCAAAGTTGGATGGATGAGATGGTTTATGACCCTTATTTACGACCATTGATGGATTTTTTAGGGTTTTAGGAGGTGTGAAAGAATCACTCTTATGCTTGACCGAATCCGATCTTGGGTGCAAGTTTTGGTGGGCCCGACCAGGCATGCATGTAGACGGCCTTCCGGTGTATACGCCCATACCTCTTTGTCTCATGAAGGTGCGATCTAGGCCACTCAATTTGACCGGCAAAGGTGAGTGGTCGTGATCGATTTGCGGCAGAAATCCATTGCCGCAAAGGATTTGGAAGCCACCCAGCATGCCACTTTCGGGTGCGCGTTTCGAGGTCGTTGAGTCCTAGTCTTCCTAGGCCGACCAGCTCCACGCTAAGGTGGGCCCACGGTGATCATGTTGACATGCTTGGGACCTTTTAAGTCTATATCTACACCCCCCATCTAAGCTTGCGAAGATGGATGGTCGTGATCGAACTGCGACAGTTATGTAGCGCCGCAAACACTAATTAAGGTTTTAAAACAGCCACGCACGCACGACTTCCACCAAACGGATTGGCAAGTCATGCTCCCTTTTTGGAGGGACCGATTGTGTGGGGCCCATGTTGGGCCGACGGTGAACGTGTGTGCACTTCTCTAATGGTCTTAGGCACAATCTAATCCATCCAAACATGCTGGTGAAGTTGGATGGTTGTGATCAGTTTAAGACATTAGTGGAATTTTCGTGACGCTTGAAAAGCATCACACCAACCATGTTTCGGGCATGCGATCATGACTTCATGACTACGTCGTGAGCAAACCGATAAAGTAGGGATATAGTGGGCCAGCTAATGTGCGTGTTAGCGCCTCCTCCATCTTTCACGGCGCGATCTAAGCCGTCCAATAAGGCTAGTGAAGTTGGACGGTCATGATCGTTTTGAGACTGTTTTAAGAAGTCTTGCTCGTTCGAACTTCTTCCAAAAGCAGCGCGACCACCCTATTAAGGCTGGCGTTTTCAGCATGCCGGGAAGTAAAACGTGATGTTCGACCGTCCATGGCATAAATAGGCCCGCTGGTGGTCATCAAGGTGGTAGCCTGCTCCTATTGAGGATCGTCTAGGCTGGTTAAATCATGCGGTCAACCTGCGTGGCCGTGATAATTTCTAAGACTGATACGGTCAGTCCAGATTAAATATGCTCAATCGGGCTAATATAAGCACACCGAGAGATGTTTCCTATACGTGTATTTCGTGCATGCCTCATTATTGATACTTGGATATTCATGTTACTCTATCAAGAGCAAAACTCAGTCATCATGCCGCACCAATAGTGAGAGTTCCCGGGAACAACACAGGAAATATTAGGCAAACCTTGCATTAATTAATAATGCTAAAAATTCATAGAATATTCGGGATTGTTGCTACATGCTCCGTTCTAGGTGAATTTTGTGTATTTAATTCACAGAATATTGGGATTATTGCCACATGCTCCATTCTGAGTGAATTTTGTATATTTATTGAATTGCTTCAAATAAATAAAACAAGAGGATTTCTGGGCTCATCGTTTTTCAAATAGCCTCATCCTTTGCAGGATGTCAGCACACTAAATCTGGTTTTACAATTTTATCCCTGAACTAAAATCCATAATCAACAGCTGGTAAGGTGTTACAGTGTCTTCAACCTCTGAAGAGAGCGCTGAGCGGCTTCGGGGAGAGGGCGTGCGTTGAAGCGGCTTCTGGAGCGTGTGTTGAAGCGGCTTTTTCTGGAGAGAGCATTGAAGGGATTCAGGAGAGAGCATTGAAGCACCTTCTTATGGAGAGAGCATTGAAACGGCTTCAAGAGAGAGCGTTGAAGTACCTTCTTATGGAAAGAGCGTTGAAACGGCTTCAAGAGAGATCGTGTATTGAAGCGCCTTCTTCTGGAGAGGGGGTTGAAGCGGATTCTCCTTCAGTTTGATTTTACCTTGCAAATTACATGCTTCTTGATTGACGTCTCTCTAGTGTTTAAGAAATCCTTGACTGACGGTGAAGGAATTTCATGATGAGTCTCAGTCCCCAAGCGTGAGTTACATGGCTCTATCTTGTATAGTCGGTGGGTTTACCATAATAAAGATATCACCATATCTCCTCTGTACTGGTGATTCTATTACTTCTCCATGGGAAAGTAAAATATGCAGAGGTTCGTATTACCTCTGTACGTAGTGGTTGTTGACATGGTGAAGCTCTGGCGAGCAACAACGATCCTTGGAAGCAGCTATGATCAGAAGAGACTGGCAGGGAGAGGCATGGTAGCTACTTGCACGAACTTGGTTGTTTTCATATAATGGTAGAGAACGTCTCATTATTATATGGAGAAGTTAATGATGGAACCGATAGCTTCCTTGATGTTTCCTTATGGAACGGAGAAGAGGGAGACAGTCCCCTGTCCACGAGTATCTATTGATCTTTCAACCTGATAGATGTTGTCACACTAGGTCTATGAAGAAATAATTTGGGAGAGAGTTGAAGTTGATCCCAACGTTGATGAGGATCGTAGAGTTGCTGATCATGAGGCCGTCCTTGCGTCTACGTTGCGTTTCATAGACATCCAGGCATATCGGTGGTCTTTAAACAACATATATGCTCTCTCGAATACGTCTATGTCTTTGGGCATCTTGGAATTATAATGACAGCGGGCTTGCGTCTCTCCAAATTCATCATCTTTGAGATGGGTAGTGCTAAGTAGTCTTCAGCGACGCTCTTTTCCTTTATCATCTTTGGATCGTGTCTTTGAGGAGTAGGGAAGTCCCCTCATGCGAATGACTTAACTAATAGGTTCTGCAAATATGATGAAGCTCTTGACATGGAGAGTTTGTATGTACTCTTAAGTTCTAGGTACAACCTCCTTTAGTGACGCAACTACTTCTTCTACGGGAGACGAAATTCTGAAAGCGTACCTCATAGATGTTGTTGCTGTCGAGCCAGATAGGGAATATCTTGGACGTTCTTTTATCATTGTGGCAGTCGTGCATGTGGTACTGGAGTGAAAGTGGGCGATTTTGGAGGTGCAGGATGTTGTATCTCGGTAGCTTTTCTCTTGCTGCTTCAGTGAAACCGCTTACAGAAGGTTGAAGGTTGTATTTCCTGTTGGTCCGACGTGTCGAAGAATCTTTATCCTCCATTCATGCCATGAGCAGCGTGACTGGGTGCACTGTTTGTGAGGAGGTGGTTTCAAACTGGGAGTTCCACTGAGGTGTGCTTATGAAGTTTGAATTCAATGATTCTTGGTTCTATGAAGGGTTTTCTAAAATACAGAAGCTCCAAGATGAAACAAACGAAGTTCCCTCCCTGGACTTCATTGCTCGGCCAGAGGAGGAAATCGAGAGGCTATCCTTGGAATTGAAGCAGAAGCAGGCTGTTCTCCGCAAAAATGAAAGGCGCTCTTTCCAAAAAGAATGAGTTGTTGTTGAAATACTTCCCTTGAATACTTGCGCATTTTCTTTTATATTTCCCTTTTAGGTGTATTGAGTGATGTAAGGAATTCCTTTCACAGTTTGATTTTCTGGTTCTTGAACTAGTAGGTGCTGAAATCCGCATTCTGGTTTTGAATTCGATCATTCTAAGTATCTCGTAAAAATTGCAAATGTTTCCTAAAAAGGGAAACATGTAAAAGGAAGATAATGTGGTGTCTAAGAACAATTGCATCATTAACTTACTTCCTCGATATGGGACGCATGCGTCAAGTCCCCAACAGGCTTTTAAAATGTAAAATTGTTTAACGAAACTTACTCGTTCACAAGGTCTCGGTTGAACGAGACTTGAATTCTCCAAGGGTGATTGCTTCGAATCCAAGTTGTTATGGCGCGCTTCGAGAAACCCGTAGTTGGTTCGATCACTTCGATGAAACTGCACACGTTAATCTTCGGATAAAGGGGGTGACTCTCCTGAGTTAATCTTCCTTTGGAGAATATGCTTCAAGCCGTTGCATTCGCTGGTAAAAGATGAATGAATCTGTGGCAGTGGAAGTACCTCGGGTCCATCATCTCTTGATCATTTCGATGTTCGTTGTTTCGCTGAAATATTCTTCCTAACAGAGTGATTCGCCCAAACTGCGGATTCTTTCTCGACATGATGACGCGGGCATCTTTATCTGCTTGAGGATGTTCTCTTGAGGTGTCGGCTCCAGTAGACCTGAAGATGTCCCGAGCTCTCTCCTATCCGGGTTGACATAATAGGCGATCTACACGTTGTGATGATGAAGTGACAGCGAATACTCCTGATCTTAAATTGGTAGCAGTGGTGAAATAGAGATAGACTTTTTCTTTTGTGACCTCTGCAGGTGTCTTCCCAGGACTCCACTGGTGTTGAATTTGTTGTCGACTATCTCCATACTGAAGCAACGGCTACGCGAATCTTCACTTCGTCTTTCTGGGTGTGGATCCTTTGAGTCATTTCTGGCTTGCTCCATACAACACTTGTGGTGTTGCAGAAAAGGTGATTGCTCCATCCGGATCTCGATAGAAGCAGTTGCGTTCTTCTAAGTAGTAGTCGAGTCTTGTGTCTCCACGCGGATTTCTGGTCCTTTCATCTGGGAGATCTACTAGTGCTCAGCTATCTAAGGTATTTCCAGTAGCATTGCTTGAAAAAGCATTTTTGTGAAGCTTCTTAGTGAATGGAACACCGGAATTGAAATTGGTTGTTGAATCTAATGATTGAATTGAATCTAAGATATACCCTTTTGAAATTGAGAGAACTGGAATGAATCTTGAGAAATTGATTTTGCAACTGAGAGATAAATCTCCCACTGTGGTCGCCAATTATTTGAGGGTGAAAACTGTTTCTGCTGGTTTTGGTAAATTTGGGTGTGTGTGGATGAGAGACGAATCTAAACCCTAAACAAATGCACTGCACAAGAGTACTTTAGATTCGAGAGATCAATCTGTACAATTCTGGCCTAAATCAAGAAATGGTCGTTCCAGACTTGTTTCGGTCACAAAGTGAAGGAAATGGGGTTGATCTTAGGGAAGGAAGCGAAGAAGGTGTTGGGATTGTGAAGGTGTTGGCTGTTTATGACTTGTATCAGAATGTTGAACTGGCCTGCACCATATAAGCTATCAGTTCTGGGTGTTTTATGGATACTGTGACAACACTTGGTTTTTCTGTGTGTTGCTTGGAAATAGGTGAAGGACCTATTTATACAAGACATTGAGCGCAACCCTCATCTCGTAGGAAGTGGAGGAGGTGAAGTGATGGAATAGTGGGTCGTGTATGAGTGGTGATTGTCACACGATCACATCTTTTTTCACTTCCCTCATCACTGTTAATCGTCCACCTATTCCTAATACGTTCTCGTAATGGCGCGTTGCACGCTGCACGCTGTAAACCGCCAGACCAATACCCCAGTAAGTATCACCCAGTTTATGGCATGCTCGATGTCTCGAATGAGCGGATCGTGGGACGCACCGTAGAAAATAACATACGGTGATATTAAGTTAAATAACTAAGTTATTTAAGGAATAGATATTCATGAAATATTGTGTATGCTCGATGCATTACATGCATCTTTTTCAAGCAAGCAGCTCAAAACAATCGATATGCATGAAGCATCGCTGTTTTAAAGCTTGACTGAATAAGTCGCGGATTAAGCGTCTTAAAACGGCATCATGTCCAACCATCTTCGAGTGATCGTTTGGGGGCCGCATGGGCGAGCCATCCCCTGATCGATTACTCCCTATGGCAGAGTGGTGGGCGATGATCATCGAGGTGCTTCATTGGTTTCCTAGTTTTTAACCTAGGCTGTCCGACCAAGCTAGCAAAGTTGGACGGACGGGATGGTTTACGGCATATATTTGCGACCGTTGATGGAATTTTAGGGTTTTTTAAGAGGTGCACAAGCATCCTTCTTTGGCTTGACCGAATCCACACATGGGCACCGATTGTGGGTGAATCGTTTGGGCATGCGTGAAGATGGCTCTCCGTCGTGCATGCCTCCCCTTCTTAATCCCATAAATATTCGATCTCGGACACTCAATTTGACCGGCAAAGATTAGTGGTTGTGATTGATTTGCGACATAAACGTGTTGCAGCAAAAGAATGAAAGGTCGCGTGGCATGCCACTTTGGGGAGCGCATCTCGAGATGTCAGGTCCTAGTCTTCCTAGGCCGGCCCACAGTGATCACGTTGACACTCTTGGGACCTCTTAAGTCTATATCTACACCCTCCATCCAGGATGGAAAAGATGGATGGTCGTGATCGGACTACGACATATATGCATAGCCGCAAACCCTAATTAGGGTTTTGAAACAGTCACGTACACGTGACTTTGGCCAGACAGTTTGGGGATCTATGCTTCTCCTTTGGATAGACCGATCATGTGGGGCCCACGTTGGGCTGACGATGAACATATGTGCACTTTCTTGATGGTCCTAGGTGCAATCTCAGCCATCCAAATATGCTGGCTAAGTTGGATAGTTGTGATCGTTTTTAAGACGCTAGTGGAATTTCCGCGACCCTTTAAAGCATCATGCCAACCATGTTTCGAGCAAACGTTCATTGCTCCATGAATTTGCCGTGAGAAAACCTATCGGGTAGTGGAGAAGTGGGTCTTCCAACGTATGCGTTAGCGCTTCACTGATCATTCGCGGGATGATCTAAGCCGTCCAACCAGGCTGGCGAAGTTGGACGGTCGTGATGATTTTAAGACTGTCTTGATCAGTCTTCGCTCGTTCGAGCCTTTCCCAAAACAACACAACCACTCTATTTTAGGGCTGGCGTTCAATGGGCGTTGGGAGTGTAGCGTGGTGTTCGACCGGCTAGGACATAAGCGGGACGGCCGGTGATCACTATAGTGATTGCCTAGTTTTACTAGGAATAGGCAATGCTTATTACATCGCGCGGCTAAACTGTGTGGCCGTGTTTGTTTCTAAGACTGGCATTAACAGTCTAAAATTTCTTTAAGAATAAATGTGTGTTCAGTCACGCTAACTTTTTAATTAAAAGTGTGTGAACGTATTAATTTCTTTGTTAGAGAGATGTAACTTGTATGAGTACTTTTTGTGCAGATCCCAATACTAGCACTTCGGGAGATTCATGTTACTCTGCTGAGAGTGAGAATTGATCGTCATGTCATGTCAGTATTGAGAGTTCGGCTGGGAACATAGCACAGAGAAATATCAGGCGAGTCATGCATTAGTTAATAATGCTAATAAAATTCACAGAATATTTGGGATTGTTGTTGCACGCACCATTCTTGGTGAATTTTTTGTATTTATTGAATTGCTTCAAATACAGGGTTTTACAATTTTATCCCTATTCGAAAAACCACCATCAACACCCACTGTATTGAAGCTCTCAAAAACACTAATAATTTATCTTCACTTAAAATGTTGTTCTCTATGAATAGAATATAAAACTCAATAAAATAAGCACGAGGACATGTGAAGAAAATTACTATCATTACGAAATGAGAACAATGACCAAATTGAATTGTTATAGAAAAAAAGTGGAAATCCTCTTGCATACATCATAGGGATTCATCCATCCCTAGTACAGAGTTATTCCATTGCAAAAGCATAAAGAAAAGAAAAATCCTAAAACTATAATATTTTTACTGGACTACGGACCCCGGACCTCCCTTTTTCCATTTGCTTCAACCAGTATTTATAGTTTTCAAAGGAAACTACTTTCCTTTATCATATCCATTACCACATCATTGCCCCTATGAGAATGCGCCATGTGTCAGGACAACACAAAATCCTCAAATAAGAATGTCCACGTGTCAAATAATATCTCATCATGAAGTCACCATTTTCTTTATTTGGAAAATATATTATCTTATATCTCCTTCTTTATTTTGTTTATTTTCTTCATTAAACAAAATATATTCAAATTTCTTTTATCATAATTAATCTCTTATAATGGTCTCCACACTTTTACACACGTCGTGGCACACTTTTACTTGGCATGCTTACGACACTTCCATATTCAAATAATTGGCCCAATAATTCTTCATGTTTCCTTTTGGGCTTAACACATCAAATCACTTCATTTCTCCAGCAGAATTCCGCATTTTAGTCCATAAAGCTTTATTTTCTAAAAACTGCAAAAATGAATAAAATCATAAAATTGTTGATGGTGGATTTTCAACAAAGGTCAAAATTGTAAAATCATGACACTGCATGTTTCTAACCCGGCTTCAGAAACGCATGTGAAGATTCATATTTTACGATCCGTGAACCGTTTCACGATCTCTGATCGGGTTCCTCTCAAGCCATGATGAATATGATTCTTGAAAAGCCTCCCACTAGCTGAGCGTTCGATGCTGTGCATTTCATCATGACCTCTCTACGTAGAAGAATGATCGGCGGTCCTCATACATAATTGTTTGTTGAGAGGGAAAAACGCCTTCGGGACGTAGGTGACACTCACTGTTACCTGACTATATAGAGAGAGCTTTTATAGATTCATGCGGTTCTCCATACATAATTGTTGAGAGGGCAAAACGCCTTCAGGACATCGGCAACACTCGTTGTTTCCTGACTATGCACCTTTCAGAACGGGTATGATGCTTTAACTGGCTAATATTCCTTCTGCAATAGATTAATTCTACCGTGACATTCACCAATGAATTCCTAGAAGATAATATATTTTACCTCATTACTCCGATTTCATGATCGAATCCACGGCTGATCTCATGGAATGATAATGGATAGTCTCATTACTCCGATTTCATGATCGAATCCACGGCTGATCTCATGAAATGGTAATAAACAATTTTATTACTTCGATTTTGTAGTCGAATCCACGATCCTGTGGGATGGTAATGCTCATTTTATTATTCCGAATCCATGGTCGAATCCACGACTGATTCTATGGATTGATAATAAATAACTACTCACCTTTATTACTCAGTTTCATGAATCATTCTCCATTGAATTTCATAAATTAGTAATAAATACTCAACAACCGGGCATCTGGGCCATCATTGAGTAAGCCCCAAGAAAATGGTGCAAGTGTACTCGACAATGATGCACGACCGAGCACCCGGATGTACGAACGAGCATTTGAAAATATGGATAAACGAGAAATCTTACACAAAACAGGAGAGAGAAAATAATAATATTAAAATAATAAAGAGGCGTCCAGGGATCGGGCCCACCGACCGACCGTCCATACCCTAGCCGTGGCCGGTCCCCATGCCTCTTCCATTATTTTTCCTTATTTTATTATTTTCATGAACTCATGAAAACTCCTTCATTCTAGCAACTTTCCTTGTTTGAGCAAAACTTATGGTTTCTCCATATTTTCATGGTTTAATGAAAAACAATAAAATAGGGAAAGGTGTCGCGGGACCGGGCTACCTGGCCGGCCGGCCATGCCCTACCCATAGCCGGTCCCACACCTTACAATCCCTAATCTTTCATAATTATTATTTCCCTCATCTCATGAAACTCCTCAGTTTGAGCAAAAATCATGGTTTCTTCATATTTTCTCAAATATTGTTCAAACCATGAAAAATCCAAAAAGCCAAATGGTCACAAGACCGACTAGGCTACTCACGCCAAATATTAAAATATCATTATTTTAATATTTTCCAAATTTTGATCAAACGAGCAAATTTCCACTTGCTTATTCGAGCAAAATCAAGACTTTCAGTCAAAGATCGAACTCTCCTGAAAATTCAAAATATTGCTCAAACGCATATTAGAAAATGCCGAAACTCTCAGGACTGAGACACGGGCATTATGGTGACACTGGCATGCTTCCTTGACCGACCAAGGCCGACCCTAAGG
Source organism: Papaver somniferum (assembly GCF_003573695.1). Taxonomy (NCBI): domain Eukaryota; kingdom Viridiplantae; phylum Streptophyta; class Magnoliopsida; order Ranunculales; family Papaveraceae; genus Papaver; species Papaver somniferum. The sequence continues at coordinate 6,414,462 of NW_020622492.1, read as the reverse complement.
CTTGCAAAGATCCTGTCCCACATATTCTTATAATTTTGACCAAATTTGCTCAATTGCTCATATTGGGTCCAAACTCTTTCTAACCAACTTGGAATTTGCTCAAACGACCATCCGTTGGTCCCACGACCACCAAGGGACGGTTTGATGACCTCTTGGTCGGTCCCTCACTTTTCCATAATTAGGTTTTATCACCTAATGCTCAATCGAGCACCATTTCAATAAATGATGAACCCGGCATTTAATCATCATTCTTTCACCAACTGGACAACTAAAGACCCTGTGCACGTTCATTCGAGCACTTGGGAGCCACATGGAATCCATCATTCCATATGGTCGGTCCCTCCCTCATTCATGATCTATTTTCAACAATTCATCAATTGACGAACAATTGATTAAAAATTAGGGTTTTGAACAAACGCTCCACAAAATCATCATTCTGAGCAAGTTCAAACACTAATAAATTTATGTTGATCCAACAATAAACATATGGATTAATTATATAATATTCGGTAATCTACCAATATTTTAATTAATATTTTTATTGGGTCACGTTACCAATAAATAATTCGTCGAATTGAGCTATACTTGCTCAGTTGCTCGAATATTGATCCAACTATCAATATTCAATAATCCGTCGAATCGAGAAATACTTGCTCAGTTGCTCGAATGTTGATCCAACTATCAATATTTAGTAATTCGTCGAATCGAGCAATACTTTCTCAGTTGCTTAAATATAATAGTATTTGCTCAGACGAGCAATATCAACATAAGAACATGTATGTTCAACCCATGAATTACTGAGCATTCTTCACTCATACTCAATTCAACAAAACTTAGACTCATTGTCTAATCAGTCAACAACCGACTAATTAATAAACGTCTGCCTTGCATACTTCACAAATCATGAGACGTCAATCACGTCACATGGGGGGATATCAATTAGGGTTTTGGTCTGGCGGACTACGGCACGTGGATTCATCTAAGATGAGAAATGTGAGTAAGTCATACAAACGGTTGAAGGAGTTAGCAAAGTAGTGGGTGGACGGTTAACCACGTCTCTGCACGACCTGGAACTGGTTTCACCATGATTTCCCACTTCCCCACTCTTTCACTCAAGAAACCGTCATACTTACAGGGATCAAGGTATTTACTATTCTGACAATATAAATAAGTCTCTGAATCCATGATTGAGAGGACAACATTCGTCTACACAGAATTTCTCGAGCAATTACTCTCAAGAATTCATCAATATCCCAGAACTTATTCGAACTCATCAGTTCACATAAAACTTGCACAAATCTTCAACACATCTACAATCCTTGATTATCATTGATCCCACACAATTCTCATCTTCCCTCCTACATATCAACCAATTTCTCCCTTTGCGACCGAATTGACTCTGGAACGGCCATTGACTTGGTTTAGGCCGGAGTCCTACAGATTAATCTCTCGAATCTAAGCACTCCCTTTACAGTGCATCTATGTGAGGTTGGACAGTTTGCTCGGTTGAGGAATCTCGACAACACGCTCGTCTCTTCAATTCCCTGAAAAACCAGCAAATCGTTTTTCCCCATCTACACAAATATGTACAAAATAAAGAACTAAATAAATGTAAATTTGAGTAATAAATATTTAATAATTAAGCACTTATCACACCCCAAACCTACATTTTGCTAGTCCTCGAGCAAAAGAAAAATAAGAATCCTAACTCAAGTCACAAGCATCACGATTGCACTTAGCGTGTGCAACAAGCCTTTAAACCCCTAGGTGGTCCTACTGGTCGAGTTATAGTCTCGGGAGGGTTTACAAGAGGTGTACCCACAAAACCTTTACCCCAAATTCGCCAAACGTATTCAAAGAGCTATGAGGACATACTTATTCTCAACCTATCGCCAAGTAACTAGAATGAAAGGGAAATCAAAGGTATCCGCTCTACAGCTGAATAAAGAATTGGGGAGACACATCCGCTCTACAGCTAGATAAAGAGATATCTGATCTACAGCTGGATAAACATTATGAGACGCATCCGCTCTACAGTTGGATAATATTAGGAGAGATATCAAAATGAGAGGGACATCCGCTCTAAAGCTAGATAAATTACGTGTGATGAGTTGAACCAGTGCTAGAAAGATCTTGTGTCAGATGAAAAGTGGACTAACAAAGCAACCAATATGCATTTCTCCTTGGCTCTCTAATAATTCTCAGTAGAAACAACGTCTTCTTCGGCTTCAGCTGTTGATGATAAACTCTCGAACCTCTTAGAACCTTGACAATTAACTCTTCTCCTCAATTTTTTCTTACTTAAAACTTCTTTATGGCCTTATTCAACAAAAAGGGATTTTTTTTTCGAAACACAATAATAACAAGATTAATATTTACATGGCGATGAGAGAATCACTTGGATCTTCGCAGCTTGTAATGTCTTGGTACCATAAACTTTAACAACTTACATCGTTTTCTCTGCTCTTGTAACTTCTTGTACCTAAGTCTTCAACTTTGATTTTTAATTTTTCTTTTATTTCTATTGTTGCTTATAAACCTTAAACGTCTTCAACTTTCTTCATAGATTTTGATGTCGCTTCGCTTGTTAATGATAAATTTCTCCTGAGAGAGAGTCGTAATCCAGTAACTAAGACTACATGGGAGGTTGCTTTGTCTTTCTGGCATTTTCTTCTGACCTAATTGTTTTAATTTCCATCATAGAAGGTTAGGTCCATCACGATTACCCTCTAAAAGGTAAATTTTCTCTCCTGAGTGTCAATGATCTCAATGTCTTTTTCTCTAATGTCTCACTAGAATGTTATCCCTAGAAATTCAAATTTCCATCTTTTTGGTTAGAAACAGTATGTAAACTTAGCCAACCGAATACTATGTGACACTAGAAGTTTAATAATACAACTAAAAAGTTTCTCTCATACCCCAAACATAAATCTAACATTGTCCTCAATATTCTAAAGATAAAATTAAAAGCATGAACAAGGATAAACTGTTACCACTTTCAAGGAAATAAGGAGATACGGAAGGATATTACCTAGTTGCATGAGTATGGGTTACCTCCCAAAAAGTGCTAAGTTTAAAGTCTTCAGCCAGACATGGGATAGATTAGTCACCACATAAAATCATATAGTAGTAGCCGGAACAACTGTGGGTCGTCTGAATTGAAAGGTGTTATCACAAATAGAAGAAAACTGCAACAGACCAAGAAAGTAAACCAACCAAACACACCCTTAACAAGTTTTCTATTTAAGACAACTATGTCTAGGTTTGGTTCGGGTTCAGGCTCTTTGGTTCGGGTTCAGGCTCTATAAAATGGTCTAAGTAAAATATTTTCAACGGCCGAGTTTCCTCATAGGCATGATACTGAGTGTCAGGTTGTAGAGTCTGGAAAAACTCAAATAAAAACTTAGAAGCACATAATAATAACCTGAATAATTGCGGGTCCTTAAAGTCAATCAGACTTGGCTCACACAACTGACCATAACGGTGGTCATTCTTGAGAAAATGTATTGACGATTCTAATTTCCTAAAATAATTAGGTTGAGTTCTAAAAACTATATAATGACACATTTCAAATTGAGATACTTCCACATTTGGTAGATAAAATTTTGGGGGGACAACAAAGTCAATTATAGTATCATGTACCGGATTAACCACATCAATCAGAGGATGGGTTTGTATCAACTGAGTTTCTTTGTGGACATAACTAGGTTCAGGAAAACGTGTATGAAGATAGTCTCTTATGATGGTAGAGGCACATACGCCAAGCCCAAGTTAGGGACCTTTACAAGATTCAAGGGTAAACCAAGAGGAGAATGATATTCACCCCCAAATCTAGAGTTGTCAATATCCTTGGATAAACTTGTCACAATTTCCTTAATTTCTAAATTATCAGATTTAGGAAAATGGTCTTTTATTTCTTCTAGCTTGTAATCAGGTGGTTCTACACTTTTATGATCCTCAACAGAGACTATTGTTTCCGAATCGGTTGACTCTAAAACACTAATGTCAGGATAAACTCGTTCCTTTAAACCATCATCACAATCATATAAAGGATTATCAGAGAAAGTTTCTAGCAAAGGCTCATCAACTAAGGTGTTAATCAAAGTTACTTCCTCTGATTCATTGAAATGTTCATCATATAACGGATTGTCAAACATATTGTAGGACAAAGGATCATGAACTAATATTTCATCGTCTAAAACAGTAGTATCTCTAGTCAAATCCCCATCCTTTTGAATTGGTGAGTAATCATTAAAATTATTAGGATTTGAATCAGAGATAATATTTTCATCATGAAGCTCAATTGGAGTGATAAATTCTTGATCACTATGCCTACATGTTTCATATTCTTCATCAGCACTATCCTTATCATCGTCATAATAACATGAAGATGATCGAACCTTATCCAAACAGGTAATGTTTCCAATTCTAACCTTATCATCTTGATTAGGTGAATAATAACTATCCTCATTTTCAAGGGTGGTATTGGGAACACTATATTGGAAATTAAGATTATTTCGAGCAATTATTTATTTTGTCTCTAACGTGAACCCATCTGTGTTTTCAGCTATTATCTTGAGAGGCTCTTCTAAAGGAATAATAGGACCAGAATGATCAGCTAATATGTTGAAAGACTCTTCTAGAGGAAGAATTGGAACAGAAGGATCATAATAAGGACTAGTTTTTAACTGTTTAATTATGTCATCCAAAGACATTGAACTACTGCTTTGATATTTCTTATTTCCTTGGTCGTATGACCGGTACGCATGCGCATAGTAATTGGGCTCACCCTGGTATGAAGCATAACCTTGAAAAGGTTGGTGTTCCCACCCACTATACACACTATGGTCAAGGTAGTAATGTCCAATTTAAAACTCTGTCGGATATTCATTGTATTGTTCTTTATAATACCAGCTCGACATTTTCTGTGCACATGCAAATGCAGGCTATATACCTAACTAAAATAGCTAGGCTCAGGTTACCTTAAGCATAATATACCTACAGTCAAAGATTGGTCAACGGTACTAGGCTAAGGTTTGTGGTGTTTCGGATGATAATGCCCAGAAGGTTCACCTTACTAAACCACGCGTTTTCCTAGAATCGGTGCCGGAAGATGCAATTGGTGTGTGCACGTGTATTTTTTATTTATTTTTTTAATAAAAAAAATGATAAAAATAAATATCTAACTACAAGAATAAAATAAAATCATATTCTAATTATTTACAATAAAATAAAAATCTAGTGAATAAGGATTTTTCCTAATCTGGATATCTACAAGAATAAATTAATATCTAACAAATAAAAATAAAATCTTGGGTTATCTTACTTACCAGAAAATTTTTATCTTCCACTTTTATGCCAAGTTATCCTGCTCATCAAAAATAGAAAGATACCCAAGTAAAATAATAAATAAAAGAAAAATAAAATTCTAAATTATCCTAATATTTACAAATTTAATAGAAGTAAAAATAACAATTATTAGTCTCCGACAACGGCGCCAAAAACTTGATCGGATTTTAGTTGTGCCGCAAGTGCACGGCTGTCGATAGGACAGTATACAAATGCAGTTTGTTCCACAGGGACTAAATTTGTTACCTTTAATTTATAATTAAATCAAGTGAGACAAAGAATAATATAAGATAAAATTTTATAAAATAAATAAATAAGAAAGACACCAAGGCTTTAATTCCACCACTAAGTTGTATACTAGATTATTCTACCATTTTCTATAAAATTCTTCAACACTGCTTCAAGGTGATTTAGGACACGAATATTTACGTCTTGAAAGGTAAAACATTATAACCCACTGTATTGAAATTCTCAAAAATACTAATAATTTACCATCACTTAAAGTGCTTTTCTCTATGAATAGAATATAAAACTCAATAAAATAAGCACGAGGACATGTGAAGAAAATTACTATCGTTATGAAACGAGAATAAGGACCAAATTGATTTTTTATAGAAAAATAGTGGAAATCCTCTTGCATACATTATAGGGCTTCATCTAGCATAAAGAAAAGAAAAATCCTAAAACTATAATATTTCTCTGGACTACGGATCCCGGACCTCCCTTTTTCCATATGCTTCAAACATTATTTATAGTTTTCAAAGGAAACTACTTTCCTTTAGCATATCCATTACCACATCATTGTCCCTATGGGAATGCGCCATGTGTTAGGACAACACAAAATCCTCAAATAACAATTTGCCACGTGTCAAATAATATCTCATCATGAAGTCACCATTTTCTTTATTTGGAAAATATATTATCCTATATCTCCTTCTTTATTTTGTTTATTTTCTTCATTAAACAAAATATATTCAAATTTCTTTTATCATAATTAATCTCTTATAATGGTCTCCACACTTTTACACACGACGTGGCACACTTTTACTTGGCTTCCATATTCAAATAATTGGCCCAATAATTCTTCATGTTTTCTTTTGGGCTTAACACATCAAATCACTTCATTTCTCCAGCAGAATTCCGCATTTTAGTCTATAGAGCGTTATTTTCTAAAAACTGCAAAAATAAATAAAATCATCAAATATGTACAAAATAAAGAACTAAATAAATGTAAATTTGAGTAGTAAATATGTAAGAATAGCACTTATCAAAAGACTAACACTTCACTCTTCTACAAAGTCACTTATTTTGCTGCCATTTATTTTCTTATCTATGTAGATGACATACTAGTCACTGGGAGCTCTTTATCAGCAGTAAATCAGCTTATTCATGCACTGGGACATAAATTTGCAATTAAGGATTTAGGACCACTTCATTTTTTTTCTTGGGTATACATGCTACTTCTACTTCTGCAGGTCTTCACTTACCTCAGGAACAGTACATTACCAATTTACTTGTCAAGACCAAAATGAAATCTTCCAATCCTTGTAGCACACCTTTTGCTATTGTGGATCCACCTACTCAGTCTCCGTCTTTTGATGATCTGGTTCTTTACAGGAGCACTGTGGGTGCATTGCAATATGCAACCGTAACTAGACCGGATATTGCATTTGATGTGAACAAAACCTGTCAACACATGCAAAATCCATCTGAAGCTGACTGGTCTGCTATTAAGCGCATACTCAGATATCTGAATGGAACATTATCCTTTGGGTTGCAGTTTAAACAATCTTCTTCTCTCCAACTACAAGATTATTTTTATGTTGATTGGGAAGGTGACATTGCAGATAGAAGATCTACAAGTGGAATGGCAATTTTTATGGGACCAAAATTGATTTCCTGGTGCTCTCGCAAGCAGAAAACTGTATCTCTTTCTAGTACAGAGGCTGATCTGGCTGATGCTACATCTAAATTACTATGGGTACAATTTCTTATGGCTGAAATGTCATTTTATTCACCCAGAATTCATGTTTTGTGGTGTGACAATATGGGTGCCACCTATCTTACAGCAAATCCCATGTTTCACAACAGAATGAAACACATTGAAATAGCCTTTCATTTTTTCAGAGAACTAGTTGCTGAGAAAGCCTTGTCAGTTCGTTTCTTGTCTATACGGGATCAACTTGCGGACATCTTTAGTAAAGGTCCGTTTACTACTAGATTTGCTGCTTTGAGACTCAAGCTCAGTGTTTCTTAGACACTGGTCTTGGGTGGTGGGGTGGGGTGGTGGTGGTGGGGGTGGTGGGAGTGGTGGTGGTGTTAGCCTGTTGACTAATTATGCTCAATAGAAACCTGTGTATTTCACATGTGTGCAACTATTAGGTGTCAATTATATATTGGCGGTTTAACAGGCCAATCATGTAACCTGTTGTTTGTAAAATTGATATAAGCAAGCTGTCGTCTCTAGAGCCTGTAAGAATTATCAAATGAATGAAATGAAAAACTGAACCTGTATGAGAGAGGTTAACGACCATAACTCTCTTTGCAGATATTTTCAAAATACGCATTGAATTTTTGTGAAATTAACATATTTGAAAAACTTTTTGAATTACCTATATGATAAGTATAAATAAGGACATTAAATTTTGTTTTACGAAAAAATTATCATTGTAATCAAGTTTGGAGTTTTTAAGAGAATAAAATTCAAACGTGTGCATCCCGCATGTGGTTTTATTACTATGTACTAAAACAAAGATCAGTTAGTCTCTGGCGTCGCTCACACAAGTTGATATGTCCCGCATTATTCCAGTCAATTGATCACTACTCAGGGACGGAGCCAGCCCATTGCATGGGGTTGCACTTACACCCTCTTTCCCAGCTGATTCCAAAGCCTAATTTAGGCCCAATAAAAAAATCCTATATATATAAGCCCAACTTTGCTTATTTGCACCCCTAAAAAAAATTGTATACCCCAAAGCAAATTTTTGCACCCCTACCTGGAAATCTTGGCTTCCCCCTGTCACTACCACCACCTATCTCAGACAATTCAGCAGCAGCTTCGTTCATTACAGCCCATGTTTTGTACCATTAATTAACCCAGTCCCATATGCTAAATAGTGAGCGTCACTGTATTGGCGTTGGATCGACTAGACTTATCTCAGAATACGCTTTAATATGGTTCCAGTCATTTAATGTCCTTCTTTAGATCTACTTACAGGGGTAGTCAAACGACATTTCTATGGACTTCCATAGATTTCTAATTTGAGTGACTCCTGGAGATTCTCTGAAAATCTAGAGACTTTTAGGGATTCTTTGAGAGTATTTTAGGGAGTCTTTGTGACTCTATGAGAGTATTTTAGGGAGTATTTGTGATTTGTAAAGACAAAAAAAATGAGATTTGTAAAGAATCTTTGTGACTTGTGGAGACAAAAAAACGTATAATATCCCCTAAAACAATTCAATACATCTACCAATTTTTTTTTTACTATCCACGTTACAATGTTTATTAAAGTACCATAAATACCTAACGAAAATGCTTCAAAAGAAAAAAAAGAAAGAAAAAAAACCTAATGAAATATGTGACCATTTTCAAAATAACCTATGTCCAGTAACTAATCTTGCATATCATGATCAGAATTATGAATATCAATTATCTCTTTAATCTTCAAAATAAAAAATAAAAGATTTGCATGAGAATTTTTGTAATTGATGTGTATGGGTTAGATATATGGAACAACAATATTTTCTATGTGTAGTAACTAATCTTGCATATTTCCATGTCTCTCAAAATATTTCTCATATTTCCAAGTCTCTCAAAATATCACCTCTCAAGGAGAGATTTCAACGATGCCTATTTTCATAAAAAAATCTCCACAAATCTCTAAAAATTACAAATCAATGACTTTCAATTCTTTTTTGAATAACAAGGGTGTTTAAGTGACTCTTACGAAATCTTAATCCAATAACATGGAGTTCCAGAGAATTTAAATGACTTAAAAAATGTCTCCAACCAATAACAAGAGACATTGGGAGACTCTCCAAAAAAAAAATTCATTGACTAACAATAGATTTGGGAACTCTCCTAAAGTCATTTGAAATCTTGTTTGACTACCTCCCTGTTAGACTTTTCTACATAGTATTTTTGTTCTTTTCTCTTTGAACAACATGATTATATATAGTCCATATTAGTCGGCCAAAATTGGAATACAACTAGTGGCTTCTGTCGGAGAGGAGGCATAGGTTCAAAAATGCATGAGTATGGTCGATAGGGGTGATGAGCGAAATTGAAATCGCATTCCCATGAATTTATCATACTTTTGGGAACTTGACAAACCAGCGAGGGATTTTAATTAGCCCAGCCAGCGGCTTTTCTTACCATTTATAACTTTGAAATGCTTGGACAGCTTTCCCACTATCTATCTAGATAGTACTATCTTTGTTTCTGAAAAAGTGTTATTTTCATTTTTTTAATTTGATCTAATGTTAGGCTAAAATGAAAAAGTGAAAGAAAAGGATATTTAGAAAGAGACCTGGAAATAACGTGGTATGCATGTGAGCCATGTTCAGTAACAGTTTGAGGATCTGACACCTAGGTACACTGCTAATTAATAAAAGCAGTCAGGAAGAGAATATATAAGACATTCCAGAAAACCCTGTATTCCTAGTTTTGAATATGCACATCATGCATGTGGTGGATTTCTGGTTGGTTAACAGAATTTTATGTTTTCTTTTTGCTCCCCCTTCTTCTGTAAGGTTTTACAGTACCAGTAAAAACGCGTAAGACCACATTAAAAGATGACGCGGCAAGCAAAAGGTACTATTACCCTTCTCTTTGTCCATGCATTCATACTCCATTTTTAGAATGGAAACTTGTGATTCAAACAGTTTAGTAAATTTTGACGAAACAAATTAGCTGCATAAACCTTATAAAGGCCGCAGTGTCAAGTCTACAGAACCGTTCCATAAAATCTGAATCTGTATTGCCGATTCTTCTAAGAAAGAAACAGATATTCGGGCCTAAATTCCAAATCCAAATGACCTACAACCTGCATTTCCATGTGGTAGATCCTCTACCTATGGGCACTACTAAACATTATTAGCAAAAGGTTTTGCGGCCAAGGTTTAACTGCCTTTTCAAATCTACAAGGCACAAGAACTTATAAACTAGAGACTCTCATATAACAAATTACGAAGCTTCAACTTGTTATTCCAGGTTTTCTTTTTCATGGTTTTATTTTTGAAGAAATAGAATAATAATAATTACACTGAAAGTAAAGTTCTCAATTATTGGTAATGAAAGGAAAACTACCAAGTACCAACATGTATAAAAGCATTTTTGTTTTTTCTTTAACCATTTTTCTTCTGTAATAAGACTACAATTAGTTCTTCAAAGACCCAAAATGAAAGCCTAAACCTATTATCTTACAGCATGTAGATTTCAAATTGAGATATTAAAAAAAAAAAAAAAAAAAAAAAAAATCAAAAATTAAGTCTCATCTTTGGTTGTGGTGCTCACTAGTAGCTGGATTGCTAGTGCCAGATACAGCTGCTACTGCCCTACTACCGTTTGGCGTCGATGTTGTTCCATTATCAGATGGTGCTGACACACCCCACTTACTATCTGAATCTGAGGGCTCTACAACTTGAATAGATCCATCACTTAATCCAACCGCGAACTGGTTTGGCTCATGCGGATGCGCCGCAACCACAAGTGGGTATGCTTGTGGACTGTTAAATGATTGAAAATCAAAGATCAGACTGGATGAGGAACAGAAAGTTGATGGTTGCTTATATTAATGAAGAAGAAAACCCATAATAAAACAACAAAAAACTTACTTCTGTGCCTTAGGCATGTAAGCAGATGGGGCAACACGACATCTTAATTTGAGGTTATCGGCATCGAAAATACCGATGTTACCATCAAGGAAAGAAGCATAAATCAGTAAGCTGTTGCAGGAGTACGCTGCATAGGTTATGGATGCGTGCAATACATCCTGCGGGACCCACTACAAGAAGCAACATAGAGGAAGTATGTTACCCACAGTGGTATCAATGAGTATTTGAGTGTCACTATTATTAGGAGGATGAATTGATACCTGTCGAATGCATTCCACCTTGGAAGCATCATATAAGGCTAATTGTGTTTCATGGCATACTAACAGGCGTACTTGGTCGCTGTGAAACTGAACTCTAGTATCGCCAACAGGCACCTTTCCAGCTGGATGTTGAACTGTAACCGATTTTTTCTTCTCCCATGGGTCAGTGTTCCATATGAAAAGCTGCAGGATGAGAAATATTAGTGCCATAAACATAACGAAGACCGAATTTGCCCACTTTGAGGAAAGATAACAATTTAACATGATTAAGTTGGAGGAACAGATCGACCGGCGACAACTAAGAAGTGAGAAACTCTGACTGACGAATAAATGAATAATGTAACTTGCCTGACCATCGGCACCTGAAGATACCAGGATGTTGAGGTTGGACGAAAATGCTAAACCAGTTATATGCTTTTGATGACCCCTCAATTTAATATTTACCTGATAATGTCAAAACCCACACAATCCAATATAGTAAGTGACTCACGAACATGATATAAATACTCCATTCCTAATGTTTGAAGGGCAGGGGTTACCTCATCCACCCTGACATTGTAAATTTGTATGGTTGAATCTTCCATTCCGATGGCTATGATGTTGTTATCTTGTGGATGAAATGCTAAGTATGTTGAAGCCGGTGGAGGTGGCATAAATGTTGTCATTACCTGTATATTTAATGATTTCATTAGTTTTGGCAAAGTTTGCAATAAGAGCACGATAAAAAAAAATTGTCACGAGTGCACGGACTTTTCTACTCACCTTGAAAGTCATCATGTTAAATAATGAAATCTTTCCACCGGTTGCGGACATTACATATGAATCATTCTTTGAGAGAGCTATGCATGGAACTGCTTCTTCAAGGTTGACACCTGAGATATCATTGGTCATAAGAAGACCATTGTTTGGTTGCCAGTGTTGTGGAACAATACTGGTGGTTGCCTACAAACCTCGGTTGATTCAGAAATCATTATTCGAAAAAGAAAAAAAATCGTCTAAATACTTGAAAGTACAAACTGGAAACAAATGTAGAATATTATGTAGATGATTACCTTGCCACTTGGATTCTGTTCACTTTTGCCCCACTTCCATAATCTTTGAATACCATTGGACCCAAGTGCCAAAACCCCGCCACCAGAATTTGTATAAAGAAGTCGGGCAGCCTGGAAAAGAAAATTTTGAAGTATTTTAAACCTAAAACAATATGAGATAGATTTTCCTTGAGAAACAATTGAAGTAACATACCTTGCTCACGGAGTCTGCACTATCTGGCATCAAAACGGCTCGACATTGAACAGGATTGACAAGTTCAGCCAATTCCCAGGGTTTGACTTTGTCAGGTACATCTTCCGCAGCTCTAAGATTTTCAATACTTCTAGGTGTTGGCTCAGCACCATTCTACAAAGTTTGCAACGCCAAGATGAAGTTGTGACTACGGAAAGGGGTCAGTTACTGAAATATAAATCCAAACATGAACATAAACATACAGGAATAGGAGAACTTCGATCCATGGGTTCCACTTGGGTAATGGGAGCAGCAGCAGCGCTAACCTGATTAAGGAATGTGTTAGAAACTAGAAAAAAAAAGCCTCATGTACATGAAAGCAAAAAAGAAAATATAAACCTTAGGCGTAGCAGGTTCAATTGATGATCTCAATGATTCAAACGATCGGCTTTCAATTGCTTTCAGAGATTTTAGGCCTTGGGTGTTCGCAAGAATTTTGATTCCTTTTTCTGCTGTAGTGACGGCAAGAAGGTTGCCTTCCTTGTTGAATCTCAATCGAGGAAGACTCTGAAATCACCATAATGATGTCAATAATCTATTGTAAACGTGACTCCTAAGTGTAAAACCTGGCCTAACAAACTCCGAAATTCATGCTTACAGGAAGTCCACCGCCAGCATCCGTGCTCGCAAGAACGTTTAAATGGTCCATCTCCCAGAATTTGATCTGCTTATCTTCACCAGCGGCCAGGAAACGATTCTGTGTTGTGTCAAATTGAACCACACCAGGTGAGTTCTTTCTGAAACCAGCATATGTTCTCTTTATTGCTCCTTCACTCTCATTCCACTCAACCAGGTGAGAATCTCCTTCTTTGCTAGTGCCGCAAGAGAATAACCTGAGAGATAAGAAGGAACACCCATCTTGTTAACTTTATACATTCTAAAATACATCTATAATATATAATATTATATCAAAATATCAAAAAACAAGGTTCATAGAAAGTGATCAACAAATATATTTAGGCTTTGATCATACCTACTCCCATCAGCACTATAAAGCATTGTAGTACACCAACGTCCAGGAGCTTCATAGTCAACTCTGGAACCCATGTTGTCATACAACCATGCCTTAATCTTCCCATCGGTAGCCGTTGAAAATATGAACTGCAAAACCCACTTGGTGTTTCAAGATAATAGGTATTATATTGTCAAGATAATGTGTATTATTTACTTGCATGCGTTTTACCTGAATATTCTCCTTGTGATGGGGACATACAGAATAAATGGGTGCTTCATGGCCTTCAAAGTTATAAAGCTTCCGCCCAGTCATATCCCATACCTGTTATGCAGTTTTCCATGTAAAGATGAGTTTATGAAAACATTCAGTGAATTGAGGAGAAGAGTTTCTCGTAGTATTATTCTCACCTTGATCAGTTTATCATCTCCACACGTTACCATGCATAGCTGTTTGTTTGGGTGACAGAATGCTAAATCATTTACTTTACCAGCATGAGCATCAACCTGTAAGAATACGTAGAAAGTCAAATCTTTAGTTTCAATTGATTATCAGCTTAATAAGATAGCAAAAGATAAAATCAACAGACCTCCACATGTTGGCGGAGCTCATTGGGACCCTGATATGCGTATACATGAATCAAATGTTTGGTAAATGCAATTCCTGCAGAAAAATTCAAAATTTGAAAGTATAAACTAGCAAAGAACCAGTTGTAACATTCCACTGAATCACACGTATGACGTACCCATCAAGTTTCCATCTGGACTCCATGCTACTCGATTGATAGATACTGATGAATCCTTGGCAAAAGAAGACTACAAGGGAAACACATTTGTAAGACTCCAATATAAGTAGCATCTGTAATGCTCAAACTGTCGGACAATGTCTTTAAATGCATCTTCAACTTAGAATACAAACCTGAAATTGCAACGAACAAGATGTCATGTTCCATATATGGAAAGGCTTTGTTATCAACTTCTCTCTCATCCCGATTTCCCATAATGTGATTTCGCCATTAGCAGAACCAACTATACAAAGACACCGCAAGTTCAGTCAAGAGGGAGTCTTATCCAATCATAACTGAACCATTTAGAAGAATCTTTGTATTAGTATGGAGAAAATAAGTGTAATAAGATAATATATTTGGATACCAAGTAGCAATGTTTGCTGAGAAGGATGGAAATCCATGGTGGTGACATCCGATCCTTGATGAAGGTTACTAGCCACTGTTCTTGGGAGATCATCTGGAGACCATGAAGGTTGTGCAAGTGGTGCTGGATAAGTGACCTGCACAAGGAAGACGGGAAATAAGACATAAGACTGGACATTAATGGACGAATGCACATAACTACGAAAACCAAGTATAGTCGTGTCCAGTCATATTTACGTGAATACTCATTATTATCCAAGATTACCTCATCAACAGGATGTCCGGAGGATCTTAGCCGTTTCATTAGCTGTTCGTGATCAACCCCTTGGTTGCCCACCATACCTAAAGCATCTGGAGGTGTTCTTGGACGCTTCAGAATCGGAACTGTAAGACAAGGAAAGGATATGGTATCAGTTGAAATTCCTCGGACATATGAGAAAAGATGAAAGGAAAGCCTGTTTCTGATCATAAACAAATGTTGGAACACTAACTGCAGCAGCATGACCTTGGTTTGGAGGAATAGGTACTGATGAAGGAGCAACAACTGCAGACTGAACTAGTGAGGGAGAAGTTGAGTTTGTCAGCCAACCGGTCAATGCATTGGCATTAGCATTGGAAGCTGCTGCATTTGGTGGAAATGGCTGCATCCAACAAAATTAGAACATAGCACAGATTAGTCAAGTTGGGTCCCAAACTGGAACCTAGTTTAGGCAACCAATTCAAAACTTCCACCGAAATGAAGAATATCGTACTCCATGAGTGAGAGGTGTGTATAGAGCAGGTTTTCCAACGGTTACCATTGGATGAGTTACTGGAATAGGTGCTCGAGCTCCATTAGGAGGCGTACAAGAGTGGTCTGAGAATAAGGTCTTAATGTCTGGATTCTGCCTTGGATTCTTACATAGCTGGTGCTGCCAATTCAAACTGTTGGTACAATCCACAAATTACGACCCAGAATTGGATATATTCCAGAACAGATATACTAATTCTGGTCGACTTATGAAACATCCATCCCATTAGGAACTATGAAAATGACACTCACTGAGAACAAAGACAAACAAGAATCAAAACATCACCAACATGCATCTAGAACCTTACCTCTGGTTGATTAAAGTACGCAATCTAGATGTCTTTAGAGTAGGAAAAACCAATTTATCCCGAAACAGAGGATTCGCTTCAATCAACTTTTTTAACTCCATAAGCATTATACCTCGAGCTGATTTAGTATCACCATACTTGGACAGTTGTTCATTTTCTCTGATGCAAATAACACAAACAAACCCAAATTAACTATCAGTCCAAGCATTCAAATAATTTAAAGGGAAATTCAAAACGATCTTTAATGTACACTTCAAAATTTTGTACCTGAAATTTTCAAGTGTTAATAATTGTGTAATTTCCTTGAATAACTCTTCATTGAATGTTGAAAACACTTTCAAATCCTTGACTAATATCTCGACAGCCTTTGATCTGTCTTGACTGAAGAATAACCACACAAACAAATTACAAACAATAAGTTCAAAATACATTCTGAACACTGAGAACATTCCTTGCTAGTGAGACACCCCTTGGGATTTGTTTGGTGAGAAAGCTTATGGTGGGTGGACTTCTTTTTTCTCGTGTAGGAATTATGGTGGTCCCAAGTTTCAAACTGGCCGTCGGTTTTAACTATCAACAACATCTCAGAACTTTACCACTCAATTAGAAAGGCTGGTGAGAAAGCTTATGGTGCATGGACTTCTTTTTTCTCGTGTAGGAATTATGGTGGTTCCGAATTTCTAACTCAGGCCTTGGGTTTCAACTATCAACAACACCTCACAACTTTACCATTCTATTAGAAATGGCATCATGGACCTAACCTAAGGGAGATTCGTCTTACACGAAACTAGTACTCTTAACCTTGTAAATAAGTAGTTGTATGAGTAATCTTGTAAAAAAAAAAGTTGTTGAAGGAAAAAATAAAAATTTATATACCTGTCTAAAGCTTCCAGATACTTTTGTTTTCTGATCTCAAAGAAAATTTTCATGGAGTATCTATTATCATCAACTTTTGTAAAACCAGATAGATATTTTTCAACTTCATCCCATTCTCCTGCATGAGCTTTCTCTTCAAAATATTTCATGTTAAAGTAAAAGCCTGATTCTTGTTCAAGCCTATTTCAACATCAAGAAAACCAGACATCAGCAATCGTTAATCCCATAAAAGAAAGAAAATAAACATATTAACAAATAAAAAAATTACCTGTGAACAGATTCCTTGAATTTCTCTTCATCAAGGAATTGAAGTATCAGAAACACCAATTCTCTACTTAAAGATGACATATTACTAAATTTAGCTGAAATTTGAATTCGATTTCAGGGAATTAAGAGAAATCTGGCTCGAAACCTCTGAAATTTCAAGATATTCTCAGATAATCAGAACTTGAGTTTACGAGAGAAAAAAACGAAAAGTATATATAATATACAGAAACCAAGAAGAAATTAATACTTACTGAAAATATGAGATAAAAGATTTGATATAATTGGTGGTGTGTAAATTTCTAATTCAAGGAGGTTACAAAAATTAAGACTCGTGTTTAAGAAGAAAATATTCTAGGGTTTCAGTTTCCATTTTCAGCTGAAGAAATTAAAAAGCTGCGGAGGGAGGAGAAGAGAAAAAAAGATAGATGAGAGAGAATGAGTTAAGTCCCACTTTTATCGATGCGTTTTGCAGAAGTCTTTGATTATCTCTCACCGACTTATCACTCTGATAACAAGGTGCACTTATCTGATAACTTGTACGGCTTATACTAAGTACGTGCACAGACTTGAAAAGACGTGTTTTTTCTTTCGGATTCGAAACTATTTACTTAAAATGAATGAATATACTTAATTTACGTCCGCTTACCTTGTCGGGAGATGAGGTACTGCATCTTATTTTCTGAAAATGACAAAAAAACTCCTTAATTTTTAAAGATTATCTCGAGGTATCTTCAATATTACGTAACTTCTCGAATATGGTGTTGTAGACCTTATGGAACACTAGTTAGTTTGTGTACGACCTTGTCTGACCTTTACAGGTTTTTGTCTCCTAGTGTGGGATTAGGTTTCAGATTTCTACTGGTCACCAGACTCACCACTGCAAAGTACTTTGCATGGTCTTCAAAGGAATATATCTGTTCCGAGGCTTTATGTTTCAGCCCTTTGCTATTTCAACCCAAAACGTGAATGCTGTTTTTCTTGACCGTGGATATTAACAGGGCCGGCATCTTGTTCTCAGGGACGTCCAAATGAAAGGGACGTAATTTTTCTCACTTTTTGGTAAGTAATATTCACATGGCCAAGTTACAAAGCTTTTCGAGAATTCATGGGACAAATCCGGCAGCTAATTAGGAGGTAAAATTGAATTTCTCAATTGATGATTGAGTTGAATACTTGAATTGGTCTCATCAACATAAACAGTATCAACATATTTTCCAAAAGTATGAGCAGATCTTGGAAGATTTGGCTATAAAAGACAAATTGATCAAACTATTCTTCAGAATCGATGGATTATTAGTTATGAAAACCAGTAAGAAGCCTTGTAGTTTAGTTGCTGCGAAAAGTGATTTTTCCATAACATAAAATCCTTTTCCTTTGAATCTTTTTCTATCTGTTTTCATGGGTTATAACATGATTTTTTGAATTATAACGTGAATTTCTTTATAAAGTATTCAGAAGATAAAAATATAATTGGTGAAATTCGTTTTTTTGAACGGAATGGAATTGTTGAAGGGAGAACAGCTGGAGATACATTTGAAGATGGGGATCTATCATTCATCCTGAAAATTAAGAAACCTTCTGACGGTGAATCTTTTGGGATTCGGGATGGTTCTCATTTTCTCATTAAAACCCTTGATAATAAACAAGAACAATAAACTCTCTTTACAATTCAACCCGCTTGTTTTTCCGGTACGGGCTCTCCCTCCTCAAAATGGATCCATTCATTAAGGTTTGTCTGTCTCTTTTTTTGTTGTTAAATTGTAACATGAATTTATGAATTCTGTATTTTGTGTTAAATTAAACAATGCTCGTTTTCAGATCCATCACCTCCAGAATGGGAGTTAGTTTGCCGGTTTGCAGTGGTGGGAGGCAGTGAACGACGGTGGTCAATCACTGTTTTTGCTTTTTCGAAAGTAACTACTTTTTCGTCCGTTTACATTGACACAAGTCAATACAATTTCGGCCCTGTATATAGCTTTAACTGGCCCTGTGTACAGCAGGGGTCTTTTTCTTTTCATTTTTTTTAGTACGTATCTATCTTTCAAAGCCGATATATGTGCGTGTCTGATTCCTTCACACTATGCTAAAAGCGAAAGCGGGTACCAGCGTAAGCGGGCTGGTGCCATTTCTTATAAAACAAGAATATCCTAGCCGTTGGATCACTTAAGTGGTACCGGCTCAGTAAATACTGGTACCCGTTGTTTATAATTATTGGGCCGACCGTGCGAAGCGAGGGAGGACCTTTATATCGCCATTTTTTTTGTAAATTGTAAGTGATCAATTGACACAAAAAGATTGGGTTTGGTGTAACAAAACTTTTGGTGATTATTTTTTCACTTGACATAATTATCTCTCATTTTTAGTCCAATTACTATAACTCCTTATTATCCTATTTTTTAGGGTATAAACAACAATTCGGAGATATCAAATTTAAGAAAATCTGCGCAATGAGTACAAACAACAATATCAAATTTAGAATTTTTACGAAAAATTCGGAGATATTTATCATTTTAGGCACCATTTTAGAAAATTAAATGTATGTCCATTATGCAAACCGCCACAAATGATACATAATACTTTATGTAGCCATATTTTGGTTTATGCATCAACTAATTTTCCGTTGCAACTAATAAAACAGTGTATTCCCTATGTTTCAAGAAAAGTGATACTTTCACTTTAGACACTAATAAAACGGTGTACTCCCCACGTTTCAATAAAAGTGGTACTTTCACTTTAGACACAATTCTCGAAAATTAAATGCATAGCCATTATGCAAACCACCACAAAGGATGCATAACACATCATGCAACCATATTTTGGTGTATAGATCGACTAATTTTCCATTCCAGGAAAAAGTGATACTTTCGCATTACGTTTCCGGAAAAGTGATACTTTCACTCCTTTTCGGGAAAAGTGATACTTTCGCTCCGTTTCAGAAAAAGTGATACTTTCGCTCCGTACCAGAAAAAGTATCACTTTTCCGTAGGCTATTATCCTACCTGCTCCGCTCCAAACCATTGTCCAAAATAGGCTAATCGAGCTGCTTGTTTATATAAGAAATTGAATCTAGAAGGTCCAAGTCAGTCGCGGAACGATCACGACCACACGACTTGGCCGTTCGATTTAACAAGCTTGGTCCTCTTCTAACATGACCGAGCAAGCTCCATGCCAGACACCTACGGGCCCCCTACTATTTCAGCCAATCAAGTCGCTCCTAGCTCACCTGCTTTGCTCTGAATGATCGCTCAAAGTAGATTAGTCACGCGGCTTAAAAGGGTCTTAATTAGGTCAACAACAGTTCATGGCAATCTTAAAATGATCTTAGTCGTCCAACTTAGCTAACCAAATTGACCTGCTTAGATTCAATTTTGGGTGGCCAGTGAGGTGTCGAAATTGCTACCGATCATCCCTCTCCTAGATTGACCAATCACCTCGTCCCCAACTAGCTCGTACTGCTTCTGGCAGTTACTCAAAGGCACCCGGTCACGCTCCCTTTAAGACCGTGAAATCCACGACTAATTCAAGCAGGCATACAACGATGCTTTATATACATCGAATATTTTGGATTTCATAAATAATTTAATAATTTTATTATTTATTTAACCTAAAAGCACCGTATGTTATTTTTTGAGCACTGACTCACGACAAGTCTCATTCATTCGACTTGATTTGTCACTTATGATCACCTGCTGCTTAGCTTGCACATGATTGGTCGAAATAATTAGGTCTTGCAAACAAGACCCACTCAACAACTACCATGCAAGACTTGTTTCATTCTTCATGTGACTTTCTCCATATTTTCTACAAAGATACTCGAGACATCAAACATGTCACAAAATTGGGGGATGTTCATCTGGGTATTGGTCTGGCGGTATACAGCGTGCGGCGTGCAACACGCCCATTGTCAGAAAAGGCGGACATTTGACAACAATAGAGAAGTAGTGGATGTAAAACCGACCAGTCTTCCCTTCATAATAAGGACATGGTTCTCACCATTTTTACACGATCTCCACTTCTCCACCACTCAACTACTTCCACTTCCAACGAGATCAGGTGTTTATTATGACTTACTGTAAAATAGATTCTTTTATCTATTGAACAACATCAATCATCACTAACACAAGTATCCATATAAAACAGAGATATTGATCAAGAAAAAACTTAGCTAGATTCAGAAACTGAGCCGAAACACATTATTGGAAATCAAATCAAAACATTAAAACAAAACCCATGTGATAATAACCAGGCAATGGGCCTTTTACGCATTCAAAGTAACAGAATGCCACCTTGAGATTGGTGTTTCTGGTATCCTGAAATTGGTGTTTCTGGTACCCTGAGATTGGTGTTTCTAGCCAGGGATGTTTGTAATTTCGGCTCAATTCCTGGTGCTAAACCTAGTAAAAAGAATTGATTTTTATTGAGATTGAAAAAATACCTCTAATTTAAACACCAGCAGCAGCTCCAGACAAATTCTCCTCGACAACAACTATTTCAACATGGAGATGAGACGATATGATTCGATTGGTTTCATCGGTTTTTTCATCAGTTTTTTCTAAAATAAAGAAAACCGTAAAATTTTGTTTTTATGAAGGTTAAAACTGTAAAAGTGAAACCTAGGACCCTCCCAATTAGGAAACCAACCTATTTTTTTGAAATGTCTATTTTAAGAAACCAGCCTATTAAAAAAGAACGGAGGGAGTATATTTTAATTGGGGCTTAGAAATGGGATAACATATCCTGGAAAAGTTTATCTTAATTTAATTTATGATAACCTTGTTAATGGTTAGTTTTAATGGTGTTTGTCTAAAATTCTATCATATCTTGGGTTAGGTTAACTTGTGTTTGTTTGACTACATAAATAGGTTAATATAAATAATTATTTCTTAGATAAATACTTATTTTAAAGGAAAATAATTATCTAACCCCGGTGAGGATACAGGTATCCCAGGTATTTGGAAGAATACCTTAACCTCACTTTTTTAGCTTCTTAAAATCAAGGAAGGTTTAGTAATCCTTATCCAGGATTGGAATTGTAGTGAGACAAACACATTTTAACAGTTTTTTACAGGATAACCCAACCTAGGATGGGATATCCAGGATACCAAACACAACCTATATGTATTAATTTGGAGATTTTTACCAAATCATCTTTAATAAGTTATATCCATGCACAATACTTCTTCGTATTAATGGCAACCGTCCAAACCAAGTAGTTTTTTGTGTAGTTTGCGGCCAAAAGGTCAGATATTCGAGTTTCAGGGTCACTACAATTTATTTTCATTTTATTTTTAATATAAGTAGTACACGGTTGAACCAGTTAAGAACATGTCCAGTTCAAACGGTTTAGTGGTCCAACCGTCTGGGTCACCCAGTTTATAAGATAGAAAATGGTTCTTTGAATAATAACTGGGTCAATTTCAACTTAATCCAGTTTTATGATTGGTTCACGGATTTTCCTGTCGGATCGGTGAGTCCGGTTCGGTTTTAAAAACACTGTAAGGGAGTCAAGGACATTTCGACCTCACTGGCAACCGTAGTACACAGTTGAATCTGAACCTGTTTGGTTCACAAGGTTTAGTGGTCCAACCATCCGAGTCACCCAATTTATAAAATAGAGAGCGGTTCATTGAATAATAACTGGGTCAGTATTAACCGAAATCATTTTGATGAATGATTCACATGTTTTCTGTCAGACCGGCCGGTCCGATTCGGTTTTAAAAACATTATAAGGGAGTCAAGGACATTTCTACCTCATTGGAAACAGTAGTACACGGTTGAACAAGTTAAGAACCGATCCGGTTCACACGTTTTAGAGGTCCAAACGTCCAGGTCACCCGGCTTATAAAATAAAGAATGATTCTTTGAATAATAACTGGGTCAGTATCAACCCAAACCTGTTTTATGACTGGTTCACGTCTTTTTCTATCGTACTAGCCGGTCAGGTTCGGTTTTCAAAACACTATGAGAGAGTCAGGGACATTTCGACATCATTGGCAACCAACAATAACAACCTAACATTGTGGTTTTAATCGAAGATTCATGGGATTTTATTTTATTTTTGATACGCGAAAGCCGGACACAGACCCCTACCCGAACTCAGCCAGTCGGGCGAGCCCTACTGCCATACTCAACCCACCAAACCCAACTTTACAACTATACTAATACAAACCATTATAGTGGGGATTGAACCCCTTAATTCCTTCTTACTGGAGTTGATGGGAATCCACTGAGATATAAATTTGGACCCAGATTCAACGGATATTATGGAGGATAAAACACCTTATTTTTGAAAGAGAAATAATTTCAAGCTAACCATCGAGCAGCATGTCTTAAATTCGAGGAGGATATAATTCTCAATCGAAGATCAAGTTCAAAATAAAGTGAAATGAGTGAAGTATAAAATAGATGCAAAGAAAGTAGAGAGATATGATAATTTGGTTATGTTTATAATTTTTGTTTCTGCAATGCCTCACTATTATAAGAATGTGCACATTTGATTTTGTGGTGTTACACAAAGTTACATTCCATAAATATAATTTTGAAAAGAAGCACTGGAAAACATGTTTAATGGGAACAACGGTTGAGAGATAAGTGAATGAGAGACTACGACAAAAATACAAAAAAAATTCATGCTCTTGCTACTCATAGAAAACATACATCACTATATAAAGGTATCTTATGAGACAAGATTAGCTTCTTTGAAGATCTTTGTATGGGTAAATATGAATCGAAAGAGAGGTCTATTTTTTCCCGTGTCTTTCTTGGTTGGAAAAATCCAACTGGTCATTTCTCATACGTCTTTCTTAAAAGATCAAGATGAGGAAGATAAAATGCAAAGTGGGAAAGTGGGATTTGGTCTTCTTGGTCATCTTGATTGAGCTGACGATTACGAGAAGTGGATAGAATCTGGTTCATCGGGTACGTCATTGCCAAGTAATTATGGTGAAATGCATGTGCAGATCCTTCTACGATGCTTCTTTTTTGGCCCAACCAACTAGTATAGCTGAGAACAAGAGAGAGGCACCCTTGAGAGATCCCTTTGGTTCCTAATTGTTGTAGAATGTAAAACATAAATCAGAAAGACAAAGGGCGGGTGTAACACATTACAGAAAGATACCGAAAGTCTTCATCTTTCTCAAGAGATCATTTGACGCGGAAATCGTAGCTATGTTGATGGGCCGTCAATTCATGAAATCGGTTTATCCTCATCCTATATAGGAAGAAGCAAAGCGTCCCGATTTGACCTTTCATTGGAGAGCAGCCTTTCAGGGCCCTTTGTTTTGGGGTAAAAACTGATTCTGCTGTTTTTGGTAAATTTGGGTGTGTTGATGAGAAACAAATTCAAACCCTAAACAGATGTACTGCACGGGAGTACTTTAGATTCGAAAGATCAATCTGGAAGACTCTGGCCTAAACCAAGAAATGGTCGTTCCGAATTCAATTCGGTCACAAAGTGAAGGAGAAAGGTTGATCTTAGGGAGGGAAGCGAAGAAGGTGTTTGAGATCAGAATGTTGAATTATGAAGGTGTGGCTGTTTTATGACTTGTATCAGAATGTGGAACTGGCTTGCAGAACATAAGCTATCAGTTCTTGGTGTTTTCTGAATACTTGTGTTGATAATACTTGTCCTTTTGTTGAAATAGGTTGAAAACCTATTTATACAAGTCATTGAGCGTACCCTGATCTTGTAGGAAGTGGAGGCAGTAAAATAGTGGAGAAGTGGGGTTGTGTGAAAGGTGGTGATCATCACGTTTCCATTATGAGGGAAGACCGGTCACCCTTTCACCCACTACTCTCTTATTGCTGTTAACCATCCGCATTTTCCTAACACTTTCTCGTAATGGGCGCGTTGCACGCCGCACGTCGTAAACCGCCAGACCAATACCCTAGTAAGCATCCCCCAGTTTGTGACATGTATCGAGTATTTTGTAGGAAAAATATATACAGCAGGATGTTGAATGTGTCAAGTCATGAGACTCGTTGCTTAAAATAGCATATAGCGCTTTTTGGTCAAATAATAAAATTACTTTTGGAATCAATATTTATAAAGCATCGTTTATAATTGATGCACATGAAGCATCGCTTTTAAACAAGCTGCTAAAATAATCGATGTGCAGGAAGCATCGTTGTTTTAGAGCTCGTCCGAATTAGTCGCGAGTTAAATGTCTTAAAAAGAGCGTGACCGACCACCTTTGGGAGATCGTTTTGGAATCCTATGAGCAAGCCACAACTTGGAAGATCATTCCCTGTGGAGGAGGGATGGCCGGTGATTACAGTGTTACCTTGTTGGCCTCCTGAAATAAATCTAGACCATCCGACTAGGCTAGCGAAGTTGGATGGACGAGATGATTTACGGCAGTTGCATACTTCCGTTGATTCAATTTAGGGTTTAGAGGCCGTGTGGACAACCCTATTAGGCTAATCGATTCAAGGCACTGGACATTGGTTTGAGTAGGTCGATTGATCATATGCAAAGGCGATCTTCCAGTGAGCATGCTGGCATATATTGGTCCGCCTAAAATTGGATCTAAGCCATTCAATTTGGCTGGCGAAGATGGACGGACGTGATCGATTTGCGACAGAAGCGTGCTTCCCCAACGCAACTTAAGGGTTTCCGAAACATCGCGTTCACCCTACTTTGAGCAATCGGTTTGATGCACTCTTGGCCTGCCATGGGAAGGTCGATCAACTAATGATGGAGTTGGGTCGCCGGTGAATACACCAGCACTTCTTTGATCGTTCGAAGGAAGATCTAAACCGTCCAACTATGCTAGCTAAGTTGGGCAGATGTGATGAATTTGAGACCGTTATGGTCGGTCTTAGCTCGTTTGAGATCTTCTTTCAACAGGGCGATCACCCTGGTTCTGGATGATAATCAGGGGTGTTGCGGGTGAACTAAAGGGATTCCGATCAGCAGGGATGCTAGTGGGCCCGCCGGTGGATATCATGGAGATTGCCTGGTTCCGTCGGGAAGAGGCTAAGCTTGTTGACTTGTCTGGCCAAATCGTGTGTCCGTGATTGCTCTTTAAGACTGACATGGACAGTCTAGGTTTTCCTTAGGGAATTTGAGCGGGTCGATCGTACTAACTTTTATTTAAAAAGCGCGTTGACACGAAAATCTCTTTATCAGAGAGTGGTGCATCATGTATGAGCGCTTTCATGCAGATCTCAATACTGACACTTCGGGATATTCGTGCTACTCCGCTGCGAGTGAACATTAATCGTCATGCCATGCCAATATTGAGAGTTCGGCTGGGAACATAGCATAGGAAAATACTAGGCAGGCAATGCATTAGTAAATCATGCTGGTGCAAAATAAAATTCATAGAATATCTGGGATCGTTGCTATATGCACCATTTATATATATATATATATATATATGTATATACAAATATATTGAATTGCTCAATACATTTGTGAGCGAAGAGGTTTATGCACTCATTACTTTCCAATGGCTTGTGTTCCTTTGCAGGATGACATCGCATTAAATACAAGGTTTTATGATTTTACCCTTGAACTAAAAACCACCATCAACATTAAGTCCCCTGCTTAACACGTAATAGTGACGCTATTGTGGGGTAAGCACTAGATGGTGACATTCAAGCAAATTCATGAGGAGTTTGGCGTACATTACCAAGATAGAAGTCGGCTCGACCCTTGAGCAAGACATGTTTTCTTCTAGCATACGTCAATTGTTTCCAGATAGATAAGTATCCATGCGATTGTCATCCCGTATCTGAAGCCTTTATTCACGGCAGGTAGAGACTCCTCTTATTCTCGGGATCTTGCTGACTTGTGGGATATAAAAGGAAACACTTGAGCCTTTCTTTTCATACCGACCATCACATAGCTATATTCTTCTTCATTACAGGTATTGATCCATATTCTCATATGATTTGATTTGATTTTGATTGATTTTTTTTCGTCCCGTTGATTGTTGATAGAACCATAACGCCTCTTTGCACTATATGATGGGAACCACTGGTGATGATTATTCTTCTAATTCTCCAGAGAAGAGTTTTGAAGTTGACAAACCCAGGGCTACCACATTCGAGGAGGTGTTAGCCAAAATAGATTCCATGTTTCGTGAAACCAGTCGTGCCATACAGGGTATGTCCCTCGTGCATTTACGCATCGTCCGAGAGAGTTTTCAAGTTTTTCTGGCTTCAGTTAGTATGGATTAGAAGTGGAGGCATGACGAAGCATCCCAGCCAACGAGTGCTAGAGCTGAAAGATTTGCAGCTCGGCTAAAACGACGAAGGGTAGAACATGAGCAGCTCCTGGTCGAACATGAATTCTTGGACAAACATGAATATCCTATTCACAATGGCGTGATAATCCTTGATTCTGATGTGGATGAGCCCGATCCCAAATAATGTCCTCAAAAGGCCGCTGAAACAGTTTCTGAAAAGGATGTTGGATCAGTTCTCGAAGGGAATGTTGGTTCAGCTTCCAGAGAAGATGTTGAAGTGACCTCTGGAGAGAACGTCGAAACAGTTCCCGAAGGGGATGTTGGCGCAACTTCTGAAAGGGAGTTCGAGGCATCTCCTGGAGAGGATGTGGTAGCGGCTTGTGAAGAAGATGTTGAAGCAGCCTCCAACAACGGCTCTGGTGAAGGCGCTGTTGATCCCACTGATAATTAGATTTCCAACTTATTACTTTCTTTCGTATATGAGCATCTTTTCATGGCTTGTAGAGATTTTTTTTTTTTGCATACTCAGTGGTTTTTGTTTACGTGACTGGAGCCTGAACTTTATCGAATAATAGTTATTTACTTGTGTTATCTTGAGAATCTAGATGTAGCACTCTCCGGTAGGGTTATAATAGAATCCTCCTTCTATCGAGGCGTGCAGCTGATGGGAACGCGACACACATAAGAAGTGATGTGATTTCTTTTCATGTGACTGGATACCGCTTCCATGATGATATATTATGTGTAACCCTAATAATAACAACTTGAAGTAGAGGATGTAATGATGAAAATTAAAGATTCGGCCATGAACCTGTAACTTCCTTTTGGTATTACTCTTGTAAATCACATGTGTTGTGCTCCCGTGAACGAGAAATCAAAGAGTCGTATTTGTTAGGTGTTGAGGATGTTTCTCAAATTAATAGCTCGTGTAACATGATTGGACACGTCTGAAGAAGTGGTTGCTGAAAAAGCGGGGTCTAACAACCACACCCAATATTTCGCTTAGCAATCTGTATGGACAAAATCCAATATACTTTCTAGAGAATCAACTAGACAGTTAGACTCAATCAACAGAAAAGTATATCAAAGAGTTTAAATCTCTATCTCTTGATTTAAATCTTACTCAAGCAAACTGCGAGTCTCGATCAAATACAAGAGATATAAACTTGGATGGTACCAAAGACCAATATCCAAGTGTCAATCAATTTAAATCAACAACCAAAAGGTCGGATATTCTAATTGATTGAACAACGCACAACCTGTATTATTTCAATTATATAAATAAATACAATGCAGAAAAGAAATAACTTAGACACCAGAAATTTTGTTAACGAGGAAACCGCAAATGCAGAAAAATCTCGGGACCTAGTCCAGATTGAAAACACACTGTATCAAGCTGTTACAGACACTATCCTACTGCAAACTAACTTCTGTATGGACTGTAGTTGAACCCCAATCAATCTCACACTGATCCAAGGTACAGTTGCGCTCCTTAAGTCTCTGATCCCAGCAGGATACTACGCACTTGATTCCCTTAGTTGATCTCACCCACAACTAAGAGTTGCTACGACCCAAAGTCGAATATTTTAATAAACAAATCTGTATCACACAGAAAAGTCTACGATAATAGATAAATTCGTCTCCCACGAATATACCTACGAGTTTTGTTCCGTCTTTTGATAAATCAAGGTTAACAGGAACTAATTGATAAACCGGACTTATATTCCCGAAGAACAGCCTAGTATTATCAATCACCTCACAATAGTCTTAATCTACGCAGCGAAAAAAGATATTTTGGAATCACAAACGATGAGACGAAGATGTTTTTGATTACTTTTTATCTTGCCTATCGGAGATAGAAATCTCAAGCCAATTATTACAATTGTACTCGTACGATAGAAACAGCAAGATTAGATCACACAACTACAAGAAAAGTAGTATCGGTCTGGCTTCACAATCCCAATGAAGTCTTTAAGTCGTTAACCTGGTTTAGAAGAAGAAACCAAAGGTTAAAGGAGAATTGACTCTAGCTTAGCACAACTAGTATCACACAGAATGTGTGGGGATTAGTTTTCCCAGTTGCTAGAGTTCTCCCTTATATAGTCTTTCAAATCAGGGTTTGCAATCAATGTTAGCTTGGTAACAAAGCATTCAATATTCACCGTTAGATGAAAACCTGATTGAGTCAAATTGGGTTTGGTTTTTCTTTCATTCTGAAATCATTTTCTCTTCCAATTTCATGAATAACTAGAATCTGTCTAATTGCATCATCATGTTTGCACTCATTTGATCTATTAAATCTCAGGACTTAACTTTCTGCATATTGTCATTATTGGTATTTTTATATATTGATGTTTGTTTTAATGGACGCTTAATCTCTTTGTTTTCCTCTATATGCGTTTGCAGTTCTTATTATCCCTAATGACTTTTGCTAATATTTATGTTGTGATTATAGCTTTTGCTGAGCTAGTCTTCAAGCTTTTGCTTATAGTATTAGGTGTTATGGATTTTATCGCCTTTGCTAAATATGTTTTTTGGAAGATGACTCGGACTTAACTCAGATCTTTGAGTATCGTTTCAACCTCATCCCGCCTCAGTCAATTTTCAAAAAAAAAAATCAAATTCAAAAAAGTCAGACGTATGCGATTATTCAACAGTCTAATTTTGTTATTCTCGCTCAGCTACAGTTGTTACACCTACCAAACTCGGGATAATTGTCATATATTCAGCTCCCGTAATTATAGACAAGAAAATAATTTGTATTTATCTAGTAGATATTATTTCAGCCAGTTTTACCTTCATAACCCTAATTACTTTCAACCAAATTTCCCTCTTAAAGATCTTTCACCTTTAAGTTCTAGAAAACCTTATACTCAAATACATCTTAAAAACAGATTACTTGAAGTGTATTGATCATCACTTTCTGGAAGTAATAGAGGAAGGTAATAGGAGCAACGTTACTGATCTGGTAGACAAATTCAAAAAAGCTACCATGGAGCTGGGAAATATCAATGAAGTTGTTGTGATGCATCAAAACACAGGGAATGAGAAAGAAGATGAATTTGAATGTGAGGCAAGTGCAATTGGCAAAATAATTATTGAAGGAAGAATGAGCTATGATACTGTTCAGAAGTATATTGCCTTCACCTGGCCTTTCTTAACTTTGGAAAATCTTAAAATAATTGAGGTGGAACCAAATATTATGATTTTCAAATTTAATGATTGGGATCTGCTTAACACAGTAATTGAACAGCGTCCATGGATCATCAACAAACATTTGTTGGTTGTTCACGACTACATTCCTGGTATGATTTACATAGAGAAACATTTGGGATTTCAAAATTTTTGGATTCATCTCAAGTACATCTTACCCGAACACATGAATCCAGTATCTGTTACTAAAATTGGTGAAGTGGTGGGTGAAGTCACTGCTATCGAGCCTAAGGATGGTGCTCCAGTTGGTACTACACCTGTGAAGGTATGTGTCAATGTTGATTTGTCTATGCCTATGAGAAGAGGTGTGAAGTGCTCAACTATGGCTGGTGTCACCAAGTGGCAAAAATTCGTTTGTGAAAGGCAGCCTACTAACATATGCACAGAATGTTATGTAATCAATCACAATAAGAATGTGTGCAGGGCGGCTGCAGATTACCTAAAGTTGGCACATGAAAAGCCATATTTTGTGGGAAAGGTTGGAAATATCCGCAAAAATATTGCCGCAATCAAATATAATCAAGCACCTGCAGTTAAGACAAACCCGAAGAAATATGTCAAAACTGCAGTTTTTATTCCTCCTAAAGATGGTGACATGGTTAATCTGGATTTCCTTATCAAGAATACTGAGGTCAATGAAGATGAAGATAGCAGACTAGGCAAATGTATTAGAGCTGACAATCCTAACCAATCTCCACGGTTGGTCCCTGAGTCTACGTCACAAAGCACCTTAATGATATCCACTGCACCTGATCAGACTGCTCAAAGGGTCACTTCTGGGGATAATCAAACTGCTGATGCTAGCAAGGGGAAGCATGTAACAAAACTAAATTTTTCTTATTTGTTTCATAAGAATTTTAGTTTCTCTTTATTCATTGATTGCTTTAGCATTTATTGGTCCTCTAATTCATCAGTGTTTCTTTCTTTCTTAGTTTCAGTCCCAATCATTTACAATTTGTCAACCTGCATCAATCATTTATGTGCATGGATGATTACTCAAATTAGTTTTGTGCACAACTCTAAGTACTTGCATTGCATCAATACACATAAGTTAAAGCCTTGTTATTTCATACTATTAACACTTTTCATCATGAAATTAGTTTCTTGGAATGTTCAAGGCCTCAACTCCCCTTCTACTAAAGATCATCTAAGAGATATTATAAGAACTCAAAATTCATAATTGTTTTTCTCTGTGAAACAAAACTAAATTAGGACAAAATGAGAACCTTATTGGCTCCTTTTAGATAATCTAACATTAGATATCTACAGCCAGTTGGACGATCAGGAGGTTTAGTACTCATGTGAAAAAATGGATTTGTATGTGATATAGTTGGTTCTGATGATAACATGTTTCATGCAATTGTGAACAGTCACCCAAATGAACAGGAATGGCTTCTCTCATGTATATGGTTATTGCAATTATAGAAAAAAGAAGAATCAATGGGACTTCATCAAGGATATTGGTTCTAATATCAATCAGTCTTGGGTGTTATTGGGAGATCTTAACTTTCATCTTTAAGATAATACTTCTCATTCTTCTACTTATTCTGATGGTTTGGTAAACTCTATACTTCATGACATTGGCTTAGAAGATTTGGGTTTTGTTGGTAGAGATCATACTTGGACAAATAATAACCTTGGTACAGGTAATAAAAGGCCCAAAATTGATATGGCCCTTGTAAATGCTGCTTGGAATTCTCAGTTTCAAGACTCAAAGCTCATTCATCTAACACAACATGGGAGTGATCACTGCCTAATTATGTTAGTCACAGATTACTCTTTGCCAAATCTGTGTAAGCCTTTTAAATTCTTTTTCACTTGGTTAAATAATTCAAGTTGCTCTACTGAGATATCAAAAGCTTGGGAGAAGGAAGTTCATGGCTCTCCAGGACATAAATTCATTAAGAGATTATAATTCACTAAAGCTGCACTCTCTAAATGGAATAAACTCCACTTTGGCAATATCAACATAATGTGGATAATCTGCAACAAGAACTAGCTGAAATTCATAAGCTGCCTTTTTCCAGAGAAAACACTATCAAAGCTGAAGATATAAGTAAAGAGTTAAACAAATGGCATCAGATACAAAGTGAGTTTAATAAACAGAAGTATGGAGACAAATTTGTGAAAGATATGGACTATAACACTAAGTACTTCCATACTTTAACAAAAACAAAGAGAGCAAGAAATAATATTGACTCCTTGAGAGACAATAATGGTTCATGGGTTCATACAAGAGAAGATATCTCTACCCTACTTACTTCCCATTTCAAACACATTAGTACTTCTACTTCACCTGTTATAGAAGAACATCATTACTCTATTCTTCCTAATATCATTTATGATGAAGATAATAGAAGATTACTGTCTATTCCAACTGATGAAGAAGTATTAAAAACTCTCAAAAGTATGGAGAACTGGTCTGCTCCTGTCCCTGAAGGTTTCCAAGATGGTTTTTATAAATCTCAATGGAATACAATTGGACCAGACTTGTGTGAAATGGTAAAAAGGTTCTCCACCACTAAACATTTACCAAAAAAGCTCAACAAGACCTTTATCTCACTAATTCCCAAGAAGAGTAAACCTAAATCTCCTTCAGAATTCAGACCAATTGGGTTATGTAACACTTCCTACAAGATCATTTCCAAGATTTTGGTTAATAGGATGAAGCCTCTTATGGACTCAATCATTTCTCCTTACAAGCTGCATATGTTTCTGGTAGATTGATAAATGATAACACCTGCATTGCTCATGAACTAATTCATTCAATGAAGAAGAAAAAAGGTGAAAGTGGATCGTTAGCTCTCAAGACTGATATGTCAAAAGCATTTGATAGGCTTGAATGGCCTTTTCTCTTAAATATCCTTACTAGTTTTGGTTTTAGTGAAGATTGGTGCCAGCTGATTCATCAATGTATTAGTACAACCTCTTTATCTTCTCTTCTTAATGGTTCTCCTTGTGATTCATTTAATCCTTCAAGAGGTATAAGACAAGGTGATCCTCTATCACCTTATCTATTCATCTTAGCAATGGAATGGCTTTCAAGGACAATGGTGGCTTCTCAACATGATAGGAGTATCAAATGAATATCAGCTGCAAGAGGTTCTCCCCCTATCAATCACTTGCTCTTTGCAGATGATTGTCTTATATTCACTCATGCAAATTTAACCAGTGTGAATAGTCTATTTCAAGTTTTGAATGACTTCAGTTCACAATCTGGTCAGGTCATAAATTTTGACAAGTCCTCAGTATATTTCAGTGGCAATATGGATCCTAGCTCTTGTGAAACTTTAAGGAAAATATTGGGTGTTAAGATAATGGATAAAAAATAGAAATACTTGGGTTCTCCTCTCATTATTGGAAGTCTAAAGTACAAGCTTTTGAAGATATACAATTGGCTTTTGATAGAAGACTAGGTACTTGGCAAGGTACCACTACCCCCCAAGATAGAAGAACTACAATGGTCAAGGAAGTACTCAATTCTATACCCACTTATCATATGAGCACCTTTAAAATGCCAAAAAAGCTCCTAAAAAGATTAGATACTGCTCAAAGAAAATTCTGGTGGGGTTTTAAATCAGGCAATGGAACTAATCTTGTTGCTTGGCAAAATATGTGCATATCTAAATATCTTGGTGGTCTTGATTTCAGAGATCTTGAAATGCTAAACCATGCACTTCTCACTAAGCTTGCATGGAGAATACATCACCAAGAAGATCATCTTTTGAGTAAAATTCTTAAAACCAAATACCACAAAGGAGAAAAATTTCTGCATATCACTTCACAGAAACATAACACCTCTTTTTGGAAAGGCATTGAACAAGGTCTCACAATTCTGCAACAAAATTGCTTTATGGAAGCGAACAATAGCAAGAAGACTATGATATGGAAAGATAAGTGGATTTTAGGACATAATGAACTGGTTGTCCCTGCAGATATTTCTCACTACCAATATACTTTTGTTTCAGAACTTATCATGCCTGACACCAGTAGTTGGAACATTCCTTTACTAAACACTTTGTTTCAGCCTGATTTAGTTGATAAAATCAAGTATATGCAGCTTTCTCAGTCAGAAGATGATTTACTCAGATGGTTACCAGCCAAAGATGGAATCTTTATAGTTAAGAGTGCCTATAACAAGCTCACTGAGAGGAGAGTTCAACATCAAGCCAATATTAGCAATGTTCCCAAAACAGTGTGGAAAAGTCTATGGAAGATGAAACTACCACACAGAGTTCTTCTTTTTATCTGGAAATGTCTCAAAAATGCAGTCCCTACAAGAGAAAGACTAGCTCAACATAATTCCTCCATTGAACACCACTGCAGCATATGCCAAGCTGAAGAAGAATCACTCTTTCATTTACTTCTGATTTGCAATCATGCCAAAGATGTTTGGAGAATGCTTAATATCAATATTGATCAAGTTATTCAGAACTGTAGTAGTATTCAAGACTGGATTGTATCATGGTTCACTGATGTCAGGAATTCTAACTCTGAGGAACTGGAATTCTGGAGGAAAACTCGTATGGTAGCATGCTGGATAAACTGGAAGGAAAGATGTGAATGTGTTTTTGAGGAGAAAATTCTTAACCCTCTAAACACAGTCTCAAGAATTAAATATCAGCTTATCAGCTTCTCCAGCCAATCATTGCAGAGCATAGACACTCAGAATACTTTGGGTCTTAGAAATCAACTGCTGCATACACATACTGATCCTAATGTATTAAATATCTATGTTGATGCATCTTTTGATTATGATACTAACACTTGTGGCACTGGAATGGTGTTGATTTCTTCTACAGGTGAGCTTGAAGGATTCAAAGGCTCCTATGCAGATCGAGTAAGTTATCCATAGGAAGGTGAATGCACAGTTGTACTGGAGGCAGTGAGATGGATTAAAGCTCAAGGTCACACCGGAATCAATATTCTAGCTGATCACAAAATGTAGTTAACTCTGTAAACTCATATGATCTCTTTGTCAGATGGGAATACAAAAAAACTATTAGAGTCATAAAGCTTTTGCTTAAAACTTTCAATTTTTGGAGTTTTAGTTTTATTTCTAGAGATGATAATAACTTAGCAGACAACATTGCTAAGAAAGTGAGAGTAGACAGGATTTATGTTGAGGTTCTACAAGATGTTTCAAGTGGTCTTGAATTATTTCTAGGAAGGCATATTACACCTGCCTAAAGTTAATAAAATTTCCTTTTATCTAAAAAAAAATGAAAACCTGATTAGATTCAATCTAATATTTATCAACCGTTAGATCGAAAACATAGCTTGTTATACACACATGAAATGCACGTTCCTGGGCTTGTGTAACCGTACCCAAACTTGTACATTAGTTGGTTCAACAATAGTTAACCAAATGTTTATCCATATGATCATTTTCATATAAACCATATTCTTCTTCACCATAACTAGTTCAAATGACTCAAATGAACTAGTTAGAGAGTTTTTCAATTGCAAGGAAATCTCATGTACTACACAAGACACAATTAAAGCAAAAACGATTTGATTCACATGACTCGGTTCATGAACTCTATATTCACGGTTTGCAATTCCATTCCTTAGTTTATAAAGATAAGTTCACTAAACATCGTTTTTAGACATAACCTACTCAAGTTCGCGGACTTAAGTTCCCGGATGGAGTTTACAAACTCCAGCAGAAATTCTCGGGTTTGAGAACTTCGCCAGTTCGCGGACTTAGCTCACGCACTTCTCCGGTTCACTTGATCAACAAAGTTCGCAAACTTTGGTTCAAGCAATAAGGACTTATACATATATGTGTTTCCACAACAATGATTATATCCTCCAAATGGTTATATAGTTTAAACTCTCATTTCAATCTTTGAAACATTCTCAGAGGACGTTATATAGTTGTTATTCACAAACTATTTTTCGTCAGAGCAATTTTCAAAGTGATTGAAACATAACATGACTTTCGTTACTAGGTAAAGATGAACTTGGATAAAGCGAAAGATTTACCAACACATATTTCGAGAAATAGATAGGCGAGGTAAACTCGGCTCGAAATACTAAATGTGTATAATCTAAGTCTATATAGCAGAACGGCTTTTGTCTCAAGATAGGAGATAAATAGACTTTTGAGTGATAGATAAGTTCAAGTCTCCACATACCTTTTAGTCGATGAAGATCCACCAGTTCCTTGAGTAGTCCTTCGTCTTGTATGATGATTTCCATGGAGTTCTTGAGCTCAACTACACTTTCTATCCTAGTCCGAGACCTTAGCTATAGTTGACTATAAATCAAGACTTATAGTTTTGATTACTAACATTGACAAACATGCTTGAGATAGCAACGCATGCGAGTTCGACCGAGCAATGCTCTAACAATCTCCCCCTTTGTCAAAACTTATCAATACATATGGAATACAAAAAAATATATAAATAAACATTTGTAGCTCCTATTCCACATGCCTAATCTTCAACATTACTTGAAATATTCGTCACTTCCAAGTACTCCAATTATCCCAAAGGTTGTAAGTTTAGCATCATCGTTGTTGCAAATCCATAGCTATAACAACGAGAAAACAAGAATTCTCAATCATTGTTATACAGTGTCGTAGTATCATTACACAGCGTCAAAGTTCAATTGTATCACAACTTTAACAACAATACTATGGTGATATGTCACTCCCCCTTAGTCAATACTCCATCTCACATGGAAACCACTCCCCCTTACATAATGATCAGTAAACCATATATATTTGTAGTGTGAACTACATATTAATTCTCCCCCTTTTTGTCAATAAAATTGGCAAAGGTACAAGAACGGGATCCTAATGAAATTTCCAAAAGAGACATTTCATGACCAAAAGAAAGCATATATCATCTTATTTAGATGAAATCATAAAGCCGAAGCTAAATGCATTCATCAAGGAGTTTAAAGATACAAGATAACCCATATAATATTTCACAGCCGCACTCCCCCACAAAGATTTGGCAATTAAACACAATTTCAATTAAGAATTCTCCCCCATAATATGTCATTCCCGAAAGAAAAAAAGGATTTATTTTGACATAACAAATCACATACAAGTATGATTTTGAATCCAAAATACTCAATTAAATTAATCATAAGAGAACCCATGATTAACTTAATCAGAAATTCTCAACACGATTAAACTTATGGAGACATAACAATACTCAATTACATTAATCACAAGAAAACCCATAATTAATCTAATCGAAATACACAACCAAACTAATCACAGAAGTAATCAATTTAATTGGTCATGCTCGACACAAAGTATCTCATGGAACAACAACCATGCCAAAACAATGACTCCGTCGATATAGCTCAACATAAGACACCTTATGGAACAACACAGTATGTACACAAATTGTGGATCGGAGATCGAACTAATACCGTGGAATAATCAAGGCTCATTCTATTTTCCATCACCATTTGCACAATGACATCCAATAGACATAATCCTTGAACAAAAAATATTTTAACCTATCTTCCATCAAAATTTGACATAATAGGCTTAACTTTTGTATTTGTCAAAAGTCAATTCATTCTTTCATAAATACATACATATCAACTCACGGACGACTTTACTTTTGACAAAGTATGGGACAATCAAGTTCACGGACGTAAACACACATATCCCATAACAATATTGTAATATATGAAACCATAAAGATTAATACTGCAAAAATCATATTCCAAACACTTTTAGAAATTAAACCAATAAATCTAAAAACATGAAGATGAAAACGTTGGACATAGCTATGTGTAATCACAATAATGGCTATTCCAAACTTTAGTTATTCTTCTTAAAAAACACAAGAAATAAAATTCTCATCAGAAGATTTACTAGACATTAATATCAAAAACAAGCTAAACCAAAACCAAACTCCTATGACAAACCAGAGACGAACTAGGGTCAAATAGACAGTTCGGTACCTTCTTGAGTCTTGAGGTCTTGGAGCCTGCGTACGACAACATCCTTTGCAGCATTTGAGAGGATATCCTTATTGGGAAGTTCTTTAACACGTTTTTTATGAGAACAAGGTCAGACTTAACCTTTTTCAACTCAGTTCTTACCACATCAAGACACTTCATTGTATCAACAAGTTGCTGCTTTGCCTCCTCAAAGTTCTTTAGGAAGTCAAGAACTACATCTGACGAAATCTCTTCAACCTCCTCTATATCTGAATAGGAATCAGGAGATTGAGGAAAGGAACCTTCAACTTCAACAAAAGTTCCCTTCTCTTTATCGAATTCGAAATATACCGCATTATCAATGAAATCTTTAGGTAAATCCCATGAGCAAGAAGAAGAAGCCATTGATAATATGAAACCTAGAGTAAAGAGTTCAACTCAATAGGATAGGTATATAAATAAAATTCGATAGACTTAGGGTTTACAAGATAGGTTTATGAGAGACCCCGAAATCGTATGTATACCCGTAAGAAAAGGGTTCACAAAGTACTACACGAAAAAAGTCCATGCTTTTATTTTATTTATTTATTTTTTTTTAAAAGCAAGGAATAAAAACTAATAAATAAGGAAGGACAAAGAAATACTCATGAAAAAGTGTTTGACCAACTATCCATCTAAGAACGATAAGAAATTAGCTAGATAATTAGAGTTACTTTGTCAAGAGCATACCTACTCAATTCTCTCACAACTAGGTTTTTTGTATGTGAGATATCAACCTTGTGATTAATTTACACAAGTATGAGCTTTTAGCTCATTAAATGAACGTTGTTTTTGTATATCCTTCTTTTTTTGACAAGCGCTCATCCCAGAGAAGTAAGACACTGCTTGTTTGGCATATCTGTCAGAAGGAATTCTCTGAGGACTAAATCTAGGACCTTTTGCAACTGGAACAAGAGGATAAGAATAGATAGGGATCCATTTTCTAGATTTATATTTACCATAAAAAGTCTTATAAATACAGGGATTGCTCTCATTAGCAACACAAAAATTTATGCTAGAATGCACTCGAACCCTGTGATGATTTATAAGAAGGAGATCATATTTATAAGTTTCCTGATTTTCTGTGGGAATGCGATTCACAGCAGTAGTCGATCGACTATTTGTTCCATTGACAGTGGAGAGAAACAAATTATGAAGTTTAGAAATTTGTTTCCTTCTTGGAAAACAATGGATAGCATAATGATTCTTTTTCCCACAGAAGGTACAGGTTCGTGGAGAAGAAGGAATAATTGACACATGTTTTAACTTCATAACCATATGAGAAGATTGTAAGTTATGTAAACTTTTCTTGACACAATCTTCTTCTGGAGAATATTTCGTCATGTACTGTAATTCATGAGAATTAGTTTGTACAGAAGAATTTCTCCTTAAGACAGAGTTTTCCTTTTCCAAGGATCTGCATTGTTCATGGGATAGATTAAGGGATGCTTCTAGTTTCTCTTTTTCGGCACGAAGTCTGTTAAGAGTTGATGAATGCGTCTCGATCAAACGTTTTCTGTACTTAAGTCTTCCTTAACAATATCCTCAAGAACATTAATCTTTTCATGTTGTAGAGTAGTTTCTTGGAGAAGTTTTTCAATATTCTTAGAGAAGGACTCAATGATGTTGTAGAGATCATGTTCTCGATCAAGAGACTTTTCAAATTCATCAATAATCTGATCATGATTCTGAAAATCAATAAAATCGCAGAGTTTTTTGAGAATCTGGTGAGCTCCTTTTCGGCCTTTGCCAGAGTGTCACATGCCTCATGAGAAGAAGACATGTCAACATCAAATGGAACAATCTTTCTACCTCGGGATTTGGAAGAATCAACTACAGAGTAACCCTTTGAGTTGTTTCCAAGACACTTGGCGTAATCGAAAGCTTCAGGAGACATCTGGGTATGCGTAAGAGAGACCTTGTCCTCAGACTCAGATTGCCACAAACACAGACTTATCAGGTCTTAAACGTGTTTGCCTGCTCTGGTACCAATTGAAAAACAGGGGTCTAACAACCACACCCAATATTTCACTTAGCAATCTGTATGGACAAACTCCAATATACTTTATTGAGAATCAATTATACAATTAGACTCGATCAATAGAAAAGTATATCAAAGAGTTTAAATCTCTATCTCTTGATTTAAATCTTACTCAAGCAAACTGCGAGTCTCGATTAAATACAAGAGAGATAAACTTGGATGGTACCAAATACCAATATCCAAGTGTCAATCAATTTAAATCAACAACCAAAAGGTCGGATATTCTAATTGATTGAACAACGCACAACCTGTATTACTTCAATTATATAAAAAAATATAATGCGGAAAAGAAATAACATAGACACCAGAAATTTTGTTAAAGAGGAAACCGAAAATGCAGAAAAACCCCGGGACCTAGTCCAGATTGAACATACACTGTATTAAGCCGCTACAGACACTAGCCTACTCCAAACTAACTTCGGTCTGGACTGTAGTTGAACCACAACCAATCTCACACTGATCCAAGGTATAGTTATGCTCCTACGTCTCTGATCCCAGCAGGATACTACGTACTTGATTTCCTTAGATGATCTCACCCACAACTAAGAGTTGCTACACCCAAAGTCGAAGACTTTAATAAACGAATATGTATCACACAAAAAAGTCTACGATAATAAATAAATATGTCTCCCACGAATATACCTACGAGTTTTGTTCCGTCTTTTGATAAATCAAGGTGAACAGGAACTAATTGATAAACCGGACTTATATTCCCGAAGAACAACCTAGTATTATCAATCACCTTACAGTAGTCTTAATCGACGCAGCGAAAAATTATATTGTGGAATCACAAACGATGAGACGAAGATGTTTGTGATTACTTTTTATCTTGCCTATCGGAAATAGAAATCTCAAGCCAATTATTACAATTGTACTCGTACGATATAAACAACAAGATCAGATCACACAACTACAAGAAAAGTAGTATCGATCTGGCTTCACAATCCCGATGAAGTCTTTAAGTCGTTAAACTGGTTTAGAAGAAGAAACCAAAGGTTAAAGGAGAATCGACTCTAGCTTAGCACAACTAGTATCACATAGAATGTGTGGGGATTAGTTTTCCCAGTTGCTAGAGTTCTCCCTTATATAGTCTTTCAAATCAGGGTTTGCAATCAATGTAAGCTTGGTAACAAAATATTCAATATTCACCGTTAGATGAAAACTTAATTAGATTCAAGCTAATATTTATCAACCGTTAGATCGAAAATATAGCTTGTTATACACACATGAAATGCACATTCCTGGGCTTGTGTAATCGTACCCAAACTTGTACATTAGTTGGT
This sequence comes from Papaver somniferum, assembly GCF_003573695.1. Classification (NCBI taxonomy): domain Eukaryota; kingdom Viridiplantae; phylum Streptophyta; class Magnoliopsida; order Ranunculales; family Papaveraceae; genus Papaver; species Papaver somniferum. Next base: position 6,372,708 of record NW_020622492.1, on the reverse strand, counting down.
TCAACAATAGTTAACCAAATGGTTAGCCGTATGATCACTTTCATATCAACCATATTCTTCTTCACCATAACTAGTTCAAATGACTCAAATGAACTAGTTAGAGAGTTGTTCAATTGCAAGGAAATCTCATGTACTACACAAGACACAATTGAAGCAAAAACGATTTGATTCACATGAATTGGTTCATGAACTCTATAGCCACGGTTTGCAATTGCATTCTTTAGTTTATAAAGATAAGTTTACTAAACATCGTTTTTACACATAACCTACTCAAGTTTGCGGACTGGGTTCGCGGACTTAAGTTCCCGGATGGAGTTTACAAACTCCAGCAGAAATTCTCGGGTTTGAGAACTTCCCCAGTTCGCGGACTGGGTTCGTGGACTGAGTTCGCGGACTTAGCTCACACACTTCTCCGGTTCACTTGATCAACAAAGTTCGCAAACTTTGGTTCAAGCAATAAGGAATTATACATATATGTGCTTCCACAACAATGCTTATATCCTCCAAATGGTTATATAGTCTAAACTCTCATTTCAATCGTTGAAACATTCTCAGAGGACGTTATATAGTTGTTATTCACAAACCAATTTTCGTCAGAGAAATTTTCAAAGTGATTAAAACATAACATGACTTTCGTCACTAGGTACAGATGAACTTGGCTAAAGCGAAAGCTTTACCAACACATATTTCGAGAAATAGATAGGCGAGGTAAACTCGGCTCGAAATACCAAATGTGTATAATCTAAGTCTATATAGCATAACGACTTTTGTCTCAAGATATGAGATAAATAGAATTTTGACTGATAAATAAGTTCAAGTCTCCACATACCTTTTATTCGATGAAGATCCACCAGTTCCTTGAATAGTCTTTCGTCTTGTATGATGATTTCCATGGAGTTCTTGAGCTCAACTACACTTTCTATCCTAGTCCGAGACCTTAGATATAGTAGACTAGAAATCAAGACTTATAGTTTTGATCACTAACATTGACAAACATGCTTGAGATAGCAACGCATGCGAGTTCGACCGAGCAATGCTCTAACAGTTTCAATCCAGGAGTACCACGTGCACTAACTTGCTGCTTCCTGATTCCCTGAAGGGATTCTTCAAAATCCTAAGAATTACAGGAGCAAAACTTCTTTCCTGGATATAAGTACACGATGATTGAGAAGTTGTTTCTTTGTTGAAGAAGGCTGCACTTCAGGGTGCTTGCCCAAAACCGTGTACTGGCTGCTTGACGATTTATTTTGGTCGCCTTGCCCTTCCTTTTCTTTTATGTATTCCCTTCTTCAGTGTTTTTGAAAGATACGAGGTGCTTCTTCCGTGGTTTTATTTTTCTGGTTTTGAACCACTAGGTAATGATTTTATGAGGGTTTGAGTTTACTCGAGACTTTGCCTTGATTCAAGAGTAAGAATTTTACTTTAAAAGAACTGATGCTTTGATTAACTGATAAATTGAAACCCTAATTATGAATGCAAGAAGTGCAATAATTTTGGATGAATTATAAATATTGCATGAAAAGGGAAATTGCTAAAGGAAACACTAAAAGGAATTTTGGAGGAGAGGGCGGCACGACATCTTAGGTATTGAGCCACCAGGCGTGTATTACTACGCCTTCTAGCTTGTCAGTATTGATGAGCTTGAAGTAACTTCCCAAAATAATTTCCGCCACTAGGTTCGGCTCGTCTTTCCCTTCCGTGGAATCAGACAGAGCAGGCTGAGCCACAACTCTCACCACCATATCTACGACTTGGAATGGGTTTGGGCGTTGCGCCATTACTTTCCTAGATTCTTTGTCTTTAACTGTGACATCTTCTAAACTCTTGATAAAATACTTGAAAGCGCCAGCATCCTATTCACATCTCTTAGTGACGGCCGGGTTAATAATCGGATCGAGTCCCCAAGCCTTGGCGGGAGGAGGAGTGACTGGTTGGAAAAAGGTTTGTTCAATAAGACTTATTGTGTCCGGAATCTGCGAACAAATGCTGATATGCTCTCGCCAGGTAGTTGTGTCACATTCGTGAGTTGTTGATACGGCAACAAATAGTCTTCCGTATCAGACGGCTTGTTGGAGACCTTTTCAGGTATAGACACTGGTAAAGGACATACTCCTAGCTTCTCCTTGTTATCGTGTATCGATGAGCGCCCCAGGATCATATCATAATTTGGGTATTCTTTAACCACATGAAATTTGGCGTGTGTTAGAGCATCGCCCACCTTGATTTCGAGATTGATGTACCCGTAAGGGTCTCTAGATTCTCGTTCCGAGTTTTTGATTATGGTTGGGTAGTGAACTGTTTCCTGCTTTGAAATCTTTGCAGCTCTCAGAGTCTTGACATTGACAATATTGAAATTAGAGGCCGCATCAATCAGTGTGTTGTCAAACTCGACATCCTTCAAGTGAGCGGTGGTTAGGAGTCCCCAGTTGCATCCATTAGTCGCGCTTCCTAGGAAAGATTGGGGTTTGGGAGCGGCTTCCTTGACTGGAAACAGACGCTTGCCTGATACGACACGGTTGAAGGATCCAAACATGCCTTGACGCTGCGCCTTGGAAAAATACAGAATTTCACATAAATGCTTCATCATAGACTGCACAATTTTGTGGACGGAGTCCTCAGAAGTCATGCAGCTCCTGACAGGAAGGGGGTCTCTGTGAACTCCTTCATTTCCTAATTGACGTTCTCCTGCGTCCACCTTCTCTTTGAAAATGCGCTTCAATTTGTTGTAGTCACTGGTTGGTTGGTTGACAAACCTATGGTAACGACAATATTTTGGATTTTCCATCTCTTCTTCGGTTGGCGGATGTCTGAGAGGAGATAGCTTAATGGCGTCATCTTGAATCCATGCTTCCAGGAGTTCAATGACTTTATCCATTGGAAATGGGAAGTCTGGATCAGCATCTCCAGTTTCTTGTTGTTGCACAGGGGTCTTAGTCGCGGATTTCCGGGATGGAGTTGTCTGCGCTGGTGCTACACGTTTGGGTTGTTATTCCGCTGCTGGATCTTTCCTTTTCCCTCCTTAACCTACTACACTTACCGAAGAACCGGTGTTATATTGCTTGTTGATGAGGCGCCTGTTTCCTTGAGTTTCGCGTGCATCTTTACCCCTGGCCGGTATGGTTCTTTCTAATAGTGTTGGTGCGGTCGTAGCCGGCCGCTTAGCAACTTCATGGAGTTCAGAGAACATCTGGAAACGCAGGTTTTCCAGTAAAGCACGATAGATGGGAACCACACCGTTAATGCATGACTCCACCAACTGTTGTTTGATCACATTTAGGTCGTGAGAATCCAATGCTTGAATTCTGAATCTCTTGACATAATCGTTTGGATGTTTGTTGTTTCATTGAAATATTCTTCCTAAGTCTGAGAAAGTGATTTGCTCAGACACGAAGAAATACTTCTAGTAGAAACCGGTGACCATCTCACACCAGTTGGATACTCTGTTTGGTGCGATGTTTTTGTACCAAGTATACGCTCTTCCGGTAAGCGACTTTGAAAATTCTTTCAGGCGGAGGAAATGATTGTATTTGTGTTCTCCCAAGGATTCAAGAAAACGAGACATGTGTTCGCGAGCGTTACCAGTACCATCATAGAGGGAAAACTGAGGAGAGGAGTATCCTCTCGGGAGAGGAACTCTTTGCACATCAGGAGGATATGGAGGTTGGTTTTGGTACATGTCCACCGGGTTTTCTTTGCATCGATTTTAGAGAAGACGCTCCAGATCCTCACGTGTGATGAAGTTGGACGGCGGATTCCTTTCTCGTGAGCGTTCAGGGGCAACACGACTTCCTCATCTATGAAGGCACGCCCTGTTGAAGTGCTTGCGCCAGGAGTGTTAAAAGTACTCCTTATTGGCTCTATGGGTTGACGCGGCTCTTGTGGTAGTCGCTCCATTAGCATCTTAAAGAAAGTGAGTACCTCCTTCTGAGTTGTAGCCATGTCCGTCTGAGACCTAGCGAGAACTTCTTGTCTTTCCATCAAATCAACAATGGTAATAGGGGATTGGCTTCCTCTGGATCCCCCAGTCTCTCGTCCCGATGAAGAAATGGTGGCAGCCCTGGTGGTGATTGGAGGTGTCATGCTCGAAGAAATATTAGGAGTAGCAGCGGCTCTGGCTCTAGTAATAGGAGGGGTCATGCCATTAGGGATGCTTCCGGCGTTACTAGTATTGGTGCTAGAGGATGTAACACCATGCGATGTGTTTACTGTGCTGGCAGGAGGTACATTGGTGTTAATGGCAGGGATATTGGCACTAGGAGTGTTATCAGAGCCTGTAGCATCAGGGTTGGTAACTGACCCAGATCTAAGATCTACCATCTTGAATTTGAGAAACTTGAAATGAAATTGAAAATTGATCTTGCAACCGAGAGATTAATCTCTCACTGTGGTCGCCAGTTGTTTTGGGGTAAAAAATGATTCTGCTGTTTTTGGTAAATTTGGGTGTGTTGATGAGAAACGAATTCAAATCCTAAACAAATGTACTGTACGGGAGTACCTTAGATTCGAGAGATCAATCTGTAAGACTCTGGCCTAAACCAAGAAATGGCCGTTCCAGATTCAATTCGGTCACAAAGTTAATGGGAAGGGTTAATCTTAAGGAGGGAAGCGAAGAAGGTGTTTGAGATCAGAATGTGAATTATGAAGGTGTGGTATTATGACTTGTATCAAAATATGGAAATGGCTCACAGAACGTAAGCTATCAGTTCTTGGTGTTTTCTGAATACTTGTGTTGATAATACTTGTCCTTTGTTGAAACAGGTTGAAAACCTATTTATACAAGTCATTGAGCACACCCTGATCTCGTAGGAAGTGGAGGCAGTTAAGTAGTGGAGAAGTGGGGTTTTGCGAAAGGTGGTGACCATCACGTTTCCATTATGAGGGAAGACCGATCGCCCTTTCACCCACTACTCTCTTATTGTTGTTAACTGTCCGCCTTTTCCTAACACTTTATCGTAATGGCGCGTTGCACGCCGCACGCCGTAAACCGCCAGACCAATACCCCAGTAAGCATATCCCAGTTTGTGACATGTCTCGAGTATTTTGTAGGAAAAATATATACAGCAGGCTGCTGAATGTGTCAAGTCATGAGACTCGCTGCTTAAAATAGCATATAACGTTTTTTGGTCAAATAATAAAATTATTTGTGGAATCAATATTTATAAAGCATCGTTTATAATTGATGCACATGAAGTATCGCTTTTAAACAAGCTGCTAAAATAATCGATGTGCATGAAGCATCATTGTTTTAGAGCTCGTCCAAATTAGTCGCAAAGTTGAATGTCTTAAAAAGAGCGTGACTGGCCACCTTTGAGAGATCTTTTGGGAATCCTATGAGCAAGCCACAACTTGGCCGATCGTTCCATGTGGACGAGGGATGGCCGATGATTACAGCGTTACCCTGTTGACCTCCTGAAAATAAATCTATACCATCCGACTAGTTTAGCGAAGTTTCATGGACGAGATGATTTACGACAGTTGCGTATTGCCATTGATTCAATTTAGGATTTAGAAGTCGTGTGTCCAACTCTATTTAGGCTAATCGATTCAGGGCATTGGACATTGGTTTGAGTAGGCCGATTGGTCATATGCAAAGGCGAGTTTCCGGTGAGCATGCTGACATCTACTGGTCCGCCTAAAATTGGATCTAAGCCATTCAATTTGGCTGGCGAAGATGGACGGACGTGATCGATTTGCGACAGAAGCGCGCTGCCGCAATGCAACTTTGGGTTTTCGAAACAGCGCGTTCACCCTACTTTGAGCAATCAGTTTGATGCGCTCTTGGCCTTCCATGGGTAGGTCTATCAACTAGGGATGGAATTGGTTTGCCGGTGAATACACCAGCACTTTTTTGATCGTTTGAAGGAAGATCTAAACCGTCCAACTAGGCTAGCTAAGTTGGGAGGATGTGATGAATTTGAGACCGTTATGGTCGGTCTTAGCTCGTTTGAGCTCTTCTTTCAACAGCGCGATCACCCTGGTTATGGATGACGATCAGGGGTGTTGCAGGTGAATTAAAGGGATTCCGATCGGCAGGGATGCTAGTGGGCCCGCCAGTGGACATCATGGAGATTGCCTGGTTCCGTTGGGAAGAGGCTAAGCTTGTTGAATTGTCTGGCCAAATCTTGTGGTCGTGATTGCTCTTTAAGACTGACATGGACAGTCTAGGTTTTCCTTAAGGAATTTGAGCGCGTCGATCGTGTTAACTTTTAATTAAAAAGCGCGTTGACACGAAAATCTCTTTATCAGAGAGTGGTGCAGCCTGTGTGAGTGCTTTCATGCATATCTGAATACTGACACTTCGGGAGATTCGTGCTACTCCGCTGCGAGTGAACATTAATTGTCATGTCATGCCAACATTGAGAGTTCGGCTGGAAACATAGCATATGAAAATACTAGGCAGGCAATACATTAGTGAATAATGCTGGTGGAAAATAAAATTCATAGAATATTTGGGATCGTTGTTATATGTACCATCCTGAGTGAATTATATATATATATACAAATATATTGAATTGCTCAATACATTTGTGAGCGAAGAGGTTTATGCACTCATTACTTTCAAATGACATTTTTTCCTTTACAGGATGACAACGCATTAAATACAGGGTTTTACGAATTTATCCTTGAACTAAAAATCAAAATCAACACCCCGGGTTATCTCATCATCTAAATGCATGTCTGAGTACTATTTGAACCTTCCACAAATTCAGGTAAATATATTTATTGAGTCTCTGCTAAGATTTTAGTTGTCACAGTGTTCTCTATTTTCTCTTCCGAGGTTTATTCTTACAACCTCACTTGGTACCATTTCCCATTTAGCCATCCCTCTTCGATCTATACATAGGCATTAAAAGATGAGTTTTTATTTATTTTTCGCAAACCATATAATTAAGTACAATAGTTGGCATAAACTCTTAATATAGCACTTGATTATGGTACGCATTCCACAATCCATTCAGGCATTTAGAATGCCGGCTTTTTTGGGTGTTAGTAAGTGTGCCAATGCACATTTTCTTTGAGTTGTTTTCCCCTTTTGCTTCATATGTTTAAAAGTTCTACTTATGGTGCCTGGATGGGTTAAACCCAGAAATCTCACTCCTATTTTTAAGATTATATCAGTAAAACGTTTAGTGTGAACTTGAGAGTTTCTCTTCAGGTAGCTCAGTATAGATTTTGAATGAGCAAGCAGAGAGCCTAACTGCTTTTGCAGCAGAACTTACTTTTACATACCGCGACCAGAATAAGAAGACCATGTGCTCATCAAATTTCATGGGTGTGAAAGCAAAGCGGTTAATTAGCTTTGGTAAATTCAGGGTTCTTTCCTTACCTTGCAAGGTGGATAGGGTGTGAAATCCGTCTCTACAGGATATGATTACTTAAATAACTGGTAGACATTTTTGCTGGGTTTCCTTGCATAGGTATCTCACAAAAAATATTATGTTTTGTCAATGGGTCGCACCTAACTCAAATTTTGATTATCATTTAAGGCACACTTTATCTAAGACGCCAAAGAATGGCAGTAACCATAATGGGGAACATAGCCAGTTTGACCTATCATAACGGGGATGAAGCATCTAGAATCATGGTTGTAGCTCCTCTAATTGCATTTGTGACTACTCGTATATTATAAATAAGTTTGACTTCGGTATGTCCTCCTTTCCTCTTTATACGTAAACTACCTTTGTCTCTTAAGAAACTTTTGGATATAAACTGGAACATCTAAGTCGTAACCTTCTGGAAAATAAGTCACTTTGAGAGTTCAAGTTTCACCTATTTGAGAACCAAAGTTGAAACCGAATGAAATAATAATACGTTTGTTCCTTTTTGGTCACTTCTGTTAATGTGAATGTGTTTTTTTCGTTTTAAATTTTCTTTTCATTCGATAAGATGGTATGTTCAAGGGTTGAATATCAAAGTATGTCTTTCAATGAGTGTGGCACAACATCTCATGTGAGTTGTTTGGGGTGGTCTCAGTCGCCATTCATCACGAGGACAATTTTTGGTTGTCGTTGTAGGAATTGCTCTAGAAAGGCTCTTGGAAATCTATCATTTCTCTCATTGCAAAGGATTATTATTGGGGGAAAATATCGTTTGGTCCTTTTAGGTGGGTCCATGTCAGTTTAGTTCTTTGGGAAAACGCCTTTACTGTTTGGTCCATAATTATTTAAAAATAGTAAATGGACAAAAGTACCCTTCCATGTTAATTTCTACTTTTTTTTGGTAGCAGTTCATTCGTCAAAATGAACTCCTGTTAATTTCTACTTATTTTTTCAGAAATCACCTATATAAACCAGAGTTGATTCCAGAAATGAACTCCATATAAAAACCTAAAAAAACAGAGTTCATTCCAATAATGAACCCCATATAAAAACCTAAAAAAACAGAGTTCATTCCATAAATGAACTCCATATAAAAACCTAAAAAAACATAGTTCATTCCAGAAATGAACTCCATATAAAATCCTAAAAAAACAGAGTTCATTCCAGAAATGAACTCCATATAAAAACCTAAAAAAACAGAGTTCATTCCATAAATGAACTCCATATAAAAACCTAAAAAAAAAAAGTTCATTCCAGAAATGAACTCACCTAAAAACCTAAAAAACAGAGTTCATTCCGGAAATGAACTCCATATAAAAACCTAAACAAACAGAGTTCATTCCAGAAATGAACTCACCAAAAAACAGAGTTCATTTATGGAATGAACTGCAGCATCATTATCTTCAAAACAACAGCAGAAAGAAATTCTTCATCATCTTCAACAACACGTCGTCTTCAACAGTAGCAGCAAACAAAACAAACAACAACAAATTTTTTCATCAAAAATCAATCACCGCCTTCAACAACAACAAATCTCGAAGTCTTCATCGTCTTTAAACAAACAGATCTCGTAATCTTCAACTGCAGATCTTTAACGTCTTCAACTACAGATCTTTATCATCAAACAGCAGCCGCAACAAAAAAAGCAGCAACACCAAAATATTATCATCTTCACCGTATTTCACAGCAAACATCAAACGAAAAAAAATTAGTAACCCAATCTTCAAAATCAACAGTTTAACAACAGCAGTAGAAAAGAGAAGTGAATAATAAGAATCTCAACCATTTTTTACTGTATAATAAACATAAATATAAATCAAACTCCATTTTTTTCTTTCGTTTCTTGATTTTTTCTAGAGAGAATAAGAAGAATGCGACGAAGTTTTCATTGCGGACCTAGGTTTTCTTTAATTGAGAGACGTAAAACCAAACAGTAGCAGATCTCGAAGTTTTCTCTGTATAAAATCTTCATCTCAATCTTCAAACAAAACAGCAGCAGGAAAAAAAATCAAATGAGAGACAAAGTAGATCTGAAACTAAGAGAGAGAAAGTGAATCTGAAAATAAAATTATTTTCCATTGATTTTTTGCATATATACGGGTCCCCAAAAAAGGATATTTTTGTCCCTGCCAGACCAAAATTACATTATCCATGACGTCATCTTAGGACCAAACCATAATTTTTAGGACCAAACTATAATATATTTTACCAAAAAGGACAAAACAGGACAGTTGATTGGGTCAACTGGACTAGACTCATCCTAATATATTATTCCTATGACCATATGGTATTTCCTACTTATTATTGATGCACATGCCCGTTGGATGCTACCACCACTCCTCTTACCTATTTATAGTGGAATTTCATCAAAGACAATGGCCAGTTTAAGACTTCAAACTTCATGAATAAGGTAAAAAAAAAAAAACTCCAATTGTGCACACCAGTAAAAAAAATCTTTGCCAGTTTAGGAAAGATGAAAGGATTAGAGAAAGGGATAAAAATATTCCCTTAAACGTCTAATTTCTTTTTCTTTTGGTGAGAACCTCTAAAAATATTACTTACAAAACTGCAGTTAGAAACTGAAAATTTTAACAGTGTTATACAGTGTTATTTGACCCAAAACAAACATGAGTAAGAGATCAAGCTTTGAGATACAAGTGAAACATAGTTCAACTGCGATGCAAGGACCAGCAGGATGGAGCGATAGTGTGACTGATATCATCTCTATCTTTGGCAAGACAGAAAGGGACAATCAGTTGTAAAGTGGAGATTGAAAACAATAATGTAATTAAACTGTGCAAGAAGAAAAAATGCTGGAAGTAAACTCCAACAACGATATTCTTGACATATCTAAAACCATATTTTTTTCTGACTTAGGTTATTTGAAGTTTAATTTACTAAGGCAATCTTATTTGCCAAGCTTAGTAGAATTTCAAAGGTTAACCAGTGTCATGAGGATGTCACACGTGGACACTAATTTTATATTTGAAAACTCTTTATTTGCAAATTCTAACACTAACGCTAGGTGGATCTCTCTTTTTATAAATTCTAACACTAGGTGGATCTTACTCTCCATTAGCTAATAAATATTGACAATTATGATAGTTAAGGCAGCTTAACTCTAAGTTTGATCCAAAGAAATATGAGCTATGCTATGCAAATTGTAACACTCCAAGTTCCGGACCAGGATCAAACCCATATGAAGATCCGAACTCGAAATGTTACGGGTCGGAAAGAGATTTAAAAATTTATTTTTTTATTTTTATTTCAATCAAATTGATATATCAAAATTAATCAATAGGAAAAATATCTTTTCTTAGGTTTAAATTTATCCTTAACAATATTATATATGAAACATTTGATATCGATTTACACTTCAAACAAATACAAGCAAACGATTCAATCACTAAGCTACTTATTCCTAACTTCCGCTGCGCAACTCTAATAAATTTACAAGGAATGTCAATCTGGGTGAGATGACAGCTCAATAGAATGCACCCTCATTCTCTAAAGATGCAAAAACAAAATCATTTTATCAAGGAATTACATACAATAAGAGATACAATGCAACTTCAACGAATATATTCAACCAACAACATTACCTCACAAATATTATTTTCTCTAAATCATCAATTCATTTGTTCAACCGTGAATTCAAAACACCACTATTGTTTTAAATCATTTAATTAAGATTTCAAATAAGACTTCGCAATAATACATCAAATAATCATCCAATTTATTTGTTCAATCATGATTTCACAATACCAATATTATTGTCAACAAATCATCCATTTAGGATTCAACACACCAATTAACATCATCAATAGTGTTTCCAACAATTCATCCTTTTAAGTTTCAAAACATGAGTTACATATCAATATTGTCACCAACAGACCATGAGATTACAATACTAAAATAATTACCAAAAAGTCATTCATACATGATTCAACACATCTATTCACGTATTAATATAGTCACATAGAAATCATGAGTTCACGGTACGAAAACCTTGGTTCGTACACCACCTATCGTTTATCGCACGGACATCCTTCATCGATGGTCAGGAACAAAAGTTCCTATGGGGATCATACCCATCTTCTCTCGGGGTCATTACCCGTTTCTTTCAAGGTACGAAAACCTTGGTTCGTACATCCACCTATTGTTTACCGGTACGTACAGCCGTCATCGATGGTCGGGAAACACATCATTACCCATTTAACTCTCGGGGATCATTACCCACCGTTAGCATGAAACATGTTCCATATAACGGTAAAACATGAACTCATTGCCTTTACAAATCATTTTCACAAACAACACAAGCAACCATGGCTTAACAACATGAATTTCATTCAAGTATTTACTCAAACACACTAACTGCAGACATTTTACATCATGTGTTTCAGATGATAACTTTGTCCGATATACCTCAAACTTTTAGTGAACATTCCTGACACCATCATTATAACATATCCTAATTTCACATGAAACTAACGGTTCAATCAAAAGATATTGATTTTACAAACGCATTACAAAATCTAGGAAGATAACATCATTTTACCAAAATATTCACCATAAATTCATATTAGTCTTAAATTAAGCAAACCCATAGCACAGTGAAAGATAATACATTAATCTACAACTTTTGTTAAGACCTCAAATCATTTTAACATCATTAAGATTTCCTAAGAACATCAAAACCACAACAAAACGAAGCTGTCCAGAATTTCAGAAACTATTATCCAAATTACAAGAAACATTCAACGGTGAATTTTCGAATTTTCATTGGAAAATTCTCAAATTTTAACAAGAGATACCTAATCAATTTTTATATGAATAAGAGACGGTCATCAACAAGAGGTACATATTTATTCAAATAAATTACTGAATCATAACAATACAAAATCATATGAAATAAACACCAAAGAAAAGCACCTAAAGAGAAAGGGTTTCACATTCTGCCTTAAATCCTTTGATCCTCCTTACTCTTCTTCTCTAAAACAAACCTAGATCCATCTCCTTATTTTTCTCCGAGCCTTTCTTTTCCAAAATTATTTCTATTTACATTAGTAGAAAATCTATACATAACTATTATTTTTCTTAACTATTTTATTTATCTTTTCATTTTGCCTTAATTTTAGTTATTATTAATCATTTTATTTTCACCCTAACCTGTAGCCTTTCTAGTTCAATCAACCCACCTAAGTTAAGTCAAGGGAAACAATATAAACCACATGGTTATCTAATTTTGGTATAACCCGATCCGAAACCATAACTAAAAATACATGGTATTACACAAATACTTTACATTCATTGAAGTACCGAAATGACAAAACAAAAATACATTTAGTAAACTATTAAAACAAGGAATAAAAAATGAAAAGGCAAACAAAAAGGTATCAACCGGTGTGCAACATGGGTTATTATCTTGTTTTTTATTCAACTCAATTAAAATATAATCAAAATTAAACTCACACAAAACAACAGTACGTACAAGAGAAAAGGAAAGAGATCCCGAGGCTAATCCGACGTAGATTTAAAGTGTCTATACTAGTTGTTGCGATCTGCTCCATTATCAAAAGTTTTCCCCAAGAAATTTACAGTGAGAGAGAGAGAGGGGAAGAGGAAAATGAAACTCGCGTCAATTTGAAATTTTGGGTTTGGGATTTTGAGACAATACAAATCGGTGTGTCGACAATGAAGAGTTCCCTTTAGAATTTTGGTTGATAGCTGACTTCATTTCATTTCTCTTTCTACTCAAAGGCGCGGCAAGTCGTAGAATCAGATCTTAAATCCCAAATGAAAAATATACACAACAAATTAATGAGAAGGACTTTACGAAAAAAACCGGTGGTTCTTCTTCTCTCTACTCGTGCCGCCAACATTCCCCTTCTGCTAATCCGATCCCCAAACCAAACCCTAGTTTATCACTCCCTCAATCTTCTTCTTCTTCTTCTACTCTATTCAGCAGAGTTTACCGTAATAAAGTGGAGGTTCCCAGAAATTACTTTATTTGAGACACTGAGGATTTTAAAGAGATGGTAATTTATTACAATAATGATAAGAAGAAAATGCATCTACATGTAATGGCAGCTATCATAGCCAGGGTAAGAGAACATTGTGAAGACGACGAGAAGCTTATGGAAGAGCTTGGAGTCTGATATTGATATTGATGATGGCACATCAAGAGGCATCATCAAACCTAACCTACAGAAAAAGGTATTAAGATCTTCATTGTTGTTCCTTTCACTCTAACCTACATTCATAACCAAGTTGCAGAACTGTACTTTTATTATTTGCAGCAGAAGGTTTAGTATGTTAATAAAGATAAATATCACCTTTACATCAAAGATTTGGGACTTGTAGTGAGGCTGGAAGTTCAAGATTATCTCAGAGACAACGCACTAGAACTGGCGTAGGTGGTACTGGAACTGATGAGACATATGGATGATACCACTGAAAATCCACCGATGGGTTCGTGGGACTTAGCCTTACAAGCCAATAGTGCCAATGTTCTCACCACTGCTTTGCGGCATATGATTTTTGTATATTTCATTTCTTTGCATACCTGCTCTATTAGTTTTACAAGCTCTTTCTATCTTTTCTTTTACTCCCCTGTCTACATGAAGATTTTTCATGGAATTGTCAAGGTTGCGGTAAACCTGCAACTAGAGACTATTTAAAGCATTGTCTTCAACAATATAACCATGACATCGTTTTTTTTATCTGAGATCAAAACCTATACACGTAAGATGAATACTTACCTTCGCCACACCAATTATCCTAATTACTGGTGTTTTTCATCTGTTGGTCTCTCTGGTGGGATTTTTCTTACCTGGAAAGATGGTTTTTATTTTGAAATTATGCATGCTACAAGACACATGGTAAATATTATTGTTAAATCTGGGCCTAGCAATCAAGAGTGGTTACCTACATGCATGTATGCATCTCATGAACATGATATAAAACGTTCTCAATGGCAGTACTTGGTTGACATGAGCTCACATGTAGATATCCCTTGGGTATAGGGCTGTCAACGGGTCCGGTTCTACCCGAGTATCATACTACCCGGAACCGGACCCAATTATATTTACTGGTTCTGGGTCTTAACAGTTCCGGGTCCGGTTTCTAATTTAGTGGACCCAAAACCGGACCCTATTAATCGGTCGGGTATCCATCGGTTCCTGATAATTAATAGGTATTTACTTAATATTTTAAAATCAAGTTCTCACAAATTTAAATCAGCTTTATCAGACTAGATTAACATTCTCTAACACCCAAATTAATTGTATGGAGCTCAGTGGCTTTATAAGCTTTGGAATCTTATATCACCAGTTGAAGATTTAATGAATAATAACAATAGCACGGTAATACAACGGTTAGTGGTATTAATAATAAAATCCAGTTGAATTTCTGAAACACTTCAATTAATTATTTAATATATAAGCAATGCATAGCAGTTTATAATTGTTAGAATTGTTAGAAGTGTGGTATATTCGGTCCACAGTACGCACCAACATCTTATTGTTCTTGAATAACACTAAAAGATTGAAAAAATAAGCCTTGGAATGGCAAATAAAAATTATATATTGGCAGCACTAGGAAATTTTCGAGGTAAGGAAGCATTTTTTGTGAACGCATTCCTACTGTTAGTGAATTGTACGAAATTTAACCGGGTACTAAATCTACTAATGGGTCCAATATTACTATCCAGAACCGGACCCATTATATACGGGTCCGGTTCGGTTCCGGATAATTGAGTATCCATTGACAACCCTACTTGGGTACTCCTAGGTAATCTGAATTTTACATTACATGATTCTGAAATCACTAGCCGCCACGTAGATACACACCATTTATTTGTTGGAGATTGCATACCTCAAATGAGTTTATTAGATCTTGGTGTCTCGGGTATTCCATTTACTTGATCAAATCATCGTCAGGGGGTTGCACAAACTCAAGTTCGGCTTCACAGAGCCCTATGCAATGCACAACGGCTCAGCTCAAGTGAAAAATTTGGTAGCTCATGTTTCTGACCACTCTCCTATTTTACTTGTTACAAATGTTGTTGAGCTTATAATCTCCCTAATTATAAATTTTATAAGTGCTGGTTAGCTCACCCAATATGCAAAATTGTTATTGAATTTCATGGCAGCAAGAATACAATGGCTCGCCTCCATATCAGCTGGTTCAGAAACTCAAGAACACCAAAAATAACCTGATATACTGGAAGAAGCATGACTTTGGTCATATAGAAACCAATATTCAAAGGGTCAAGCAACAAATTCAGGCCTACGAACAACAAAACAGCTCAACAAGCAGTTCAATACTCACACTACTACATCAATAACTTCAGCATTGGCTTCATATAAAGCGAGAATTTTGGCTGCAGAAATCAGGGCAATATCATCTTCAGTATGTAGAGATGAATACAGGTTATTTTCATTCATATGTCAATTACCGTAAACGGAGGAATCGCATCGATACCTTACAAGACAATATGGGACTGTGGCACAATGATAAAGATAGTATTGCTCGACTTCTTCGATCTTATTTCAGCTCAAATAATTGTACAACGCATCCTCCTCGCAACCAACAATTACTAAATCTTATCACCCCTTTTGTAACAGATCAAGAAAACAAGAAGCTACTTTCCATTCCATCAATGGAGGAAGTGAAGGAAGTACTATTCATGATGAAACCGTTGACTTCTCCTGGTAGTGATAGATTTCAAGCTGGTTTTTATCAAGAAACATGGTCAACAGTGGGAGAAAGTATAGTTTTGATGGTGCAACACTTCTTCAAGTCGAAATACATTCTTACAGAGATTAACGAGACATACCAAGTTTTGATTCCCAAAATTTCTACCCCGACACAACCTGCAGATTTCCGACCAGTCAGCTTATGCAACATATCATATAAAATTATATTCAAGCTACTAGCCAATCATCTCAAACCTTTGCTAGATAAGATCATCTCACCCTCTCAGGCTGCATATGTTCAAGGAAGGCATATTCAAGATAATCTCATAATCGCTCATGAATTAGTTCACTCTATGAAGAAAATAAAAGACTGGAGAGGCTTATTTGGGATCAAACTAGACATCTCTAAAGAATTTGATCGAGTTGAATGGAGTTTCATAAATTACATCTTATCGCAACTTGGATTCCATGAAGACTGAATTCAGCTAATTGATTAATGCATCTCTACACTTAAAATCTCTATCTTATTAAATGGATTACCGGGTGAGGCTTTTACACCAACCAGAGGAATTCGACAAGGCGATCCTCTATCGCTTTATTTATTCATTTTGTGTATTGAAGCTTTCTCCCGTATTCTATATAATGCAGAATCGCAGGGAAAGATACATGGTATTAAAGCAAACAGATACAGTCCAAGAATTAGCCACCTCTGTTTTGCGAATGACATACTTCTCTTTCTTAAAGCTAAGCCAGCTGAACTCAGGTATCTTCAGTATTTATTGGAAAAATTTAGCACTGATTCTGCGAAAGTAGTGAACTGACAAAAATATGCAATCTTCTTTAACAAAAAACTTCCAAGGCCAATGTGCAATCAATATGCTGAGATACTTCAGATGATAACTGTAGGCTTAGGGGAAAAATATTTGGGCCTTTCTTTACTCATGTCTCGCTCTAGAACACAAAATTGTTCATTTCTTCTTAATAAAATGCAAGCTAAGTGTTTGAGGGTGAAAACTATTTTTGTTGATTTTGGTAATTTCGGGTGTGTGGGTGAGAAACGAGTTTAAACCCTAAACAATGTACTGCAGGGGAGTACTTTAGATTCGACAGATCAATCTGTACAAATCCGGCCTAAACCAAGAAATGGTCGTTCCAGACTTGCTTCGGTCACAAAGTGAAGAAGAAGGGTTGGTTTTGGGGAGGGAAGCGAAGAGAGTGTTGAGACCAGAATAATTGATTCTGTAAGAGTAGTTGTTTCACGACTTGTATCAGAAAGTGGGAAGCTAACAGATGAAAATCTAGCAAATATTTTCTGAGTGTTGTATCCTCCTAACCTGAACTTGTCGTTCGGTGGAAATAGGTAAGACCTATTTATACAAGTCGAAGTGAAACGTACTCTAGTCTCGCAATAAATGGAAAACAGATGAGTAAATGGGAGGAGGTGGTAATCGGTGACGCCTGAATTGATGTTCCATAAAAGAAAGTGTTTCACCATTACTCCCTGTATTTATTAACCGCCTCATCCTTATGACACTGTCTTATAACGGGCGTAGTGTACGCCGCACGCTGTAAACCGCCAAACCAATATCCAATGAGCATCCCCCAGTTTGTGACATGTGTTAATGTCTTGAGTGTTTTCGTGGAAAACATGTAGCATGTTGTTGTTCGGCAAGTTGAGCTTAAGAGACTTGCCGGCTCGGTGGTGAGCTTTGACGGTCGAGATTTTGCATCTTGAGAGGAAGGGTAGCAGTTGATTATTGCCACCCTTCGTTTGGTAGAAAGTGGCATGAAAGCATGGCATGTACGGCTTTAATATGGCCTAGTTTAGGCGTGGCCAAAAGTTAGGGTTTTGGCTTTGTTTGGGCGCGACCAATCTAGGGCTTGGCGTCGGTCCAAAGGTTGCCATGCGTTAGCTGGTAACCTTGGACGGATAAGATTTGCATCTTAGATGAAAAAGTAGTCGTTGATACTCGCAAGCCTTTGTTTTGGTAACCACATAGGGAAGGCCGACATGGTATGGCGCGACAAGGTGGCTGGCATGCCATTGGAACATGTGGCATGGCCGGCATGCCTTGGCACGGTTTGGGCGTTAACAAAACTAGGGTTTTGGCGTTGGTCCAAAGGTTACCATGTGTTGGTTGGTGACCTTGGCGGGCTGAGATTTGCATCTAAGATGGAAGGGTGGTCGTTGATTGATGCACGCCTTCGTTTTGGCAGCCGTGAAGGGAAGGTCGGCATGGCATGGATTAGGCGCGGCAAGGTGGATGTCGCAGCATGATATTGGCACATGTGGTATGGTCGGCATGCCTTGGCGTGGTTTAGGCGCGGCCAAACTAGGGTTTTGGCGTTGGGACAAAGGTTACCATACGTTATTTGGCGACCTTGGACGGCTAAGATTTGCATCTAAGATGAAAGGGTGGTCGTTGATCACCGCACGCCTTCGTTTTGGTAGCCTCGAAGGGAAGGCCGGCATGGCATGGCTTAGGCGCGGCAAGGTGGATGGAGCGGCATGCCATTGGTACATGTGGCATGGTCGGCATGCCATGGCGTGGTTTAGGCACGGAAAAACTATGGTTTTGGCATTGGGCCAAAGGTTATCATGCGTTGGTTGGTGACCTTGGACGACTGAGATTTGCATCTAATATGGAAGGGTGGCCGTTGATTGTCGCACGCCTTCGTTTTGGCAGGCGTGAAGGGAAGGCCGGCATGGCATGGCTTAGGCGCGGCAAGGTGGATAGCGCGACATGCCATTGGCACATGTGGCATGGTCGGCATGCCTTGGCGTGGTTCAGGCGCGGCCAAACTAGGGTTTTGGCATTGGGCCAAAGGTTACCATGCGTTGTTTGGCGACCTTGGACGGCTAAGATTTGCATCTAAGATGGAAGGGAGGCAGTTGATCATTGCACGCCTTCGTTTTGGTATACGCATAGGGAAGGCCGGCATGGTATAGCGCGGCAAGGTGGTTGGCATGCCATTGGCACATGTGGCATGGCATGCCTTGGCGTGGCCAAAACTAGGGTTTGGGCCAAAGGTTACCATGCGTTGTTTGGCGAACTTGGACGGCTAAGATTTGCATCTAAGATGAAAGGGTGGTCGTTAATCATCGCACGCCTTTGTTTTGGTAGTCGCATAGAGAAGGCCGGCATGGTATGGCGCAGCAAGGTGGTTGGCATGCCATTGGAACATGTGGTACGGATGGCATGGCATTTCATTGGCGCAGTGGTGCGGCTGGCATGGTTGGCATACCTTAGCGCGGAGGTGCGGCTGGCATGGCATGCCATTGGCGCAGTGGTGTGGCTGGCATCGTTGGCATGCCTTGGCGCGGAGGTGCGGCTGGCATGGCATTCCATTGGCGCAGTGGTGCGGCTGGCATGGTTGGCATGCCTTGGCGCGGAGATGTGGCCGGCATGGTATGCCATTGGCACGATGGTGTGGCTGGCATGGTTGGCATGCCTTGACGCGTGGACGTGGCTGGCATGGTCTGCCAATGGCACAGTGGTGCGGCTCTGGCATGGTTGGCATGCCTTGGCGCAGTAGCATGAGAATTAAGGTTTGGCATAGATGATGTCAGTCAGTGTTAAGGGTTCTGTCGTGGAACATGACCCATGTAAAAAAAAAGAAGGGGTACCCCGGTAATTCTTACCTAGGCATGCTGATTGATTCAATATATGTGCTAATGGTCATAGTGACGTCATGTCAGATGTACAGTTTTAAAATTTTGACCCTAAGCTAAAAACCACCATCAACATTAAGTCCCATGCTTAGCTCGGAGCAGGAGCATTGTTGCGAGGTAAGCATAAGATGGTGATAAGCGAGGACAAAAATCGAAATGACAGGTCGTGGAAAGATGATCAAGAAAGTCCGACTAACCTTTTTCGGGAGGTAAGGAGAGTTCATGATCCCTATGTTTGGCGGCCTTTCGTAGATTCTATTTGTGGTGTAGACCGTGAAGTGGTGAGATGAAGATCGTCAGCTTAGTCTGGCCATGTATCACCTTGGATGGGTTAGGGAACATCATGACGCTGGCTTGGCGAGTTGTTGGTGTTGGCGCGTATAGTCATGGCGCGGATGGCTTGGCATGGTGGGGCCAAGGTAATGGCGCGGACGGCTTGGCATGGTGGGGCTAAGGCAATGGCGCGGACGACTTGGCATGGTGGGGCCAAGGCAAGGCGCGGTTTGGTGAGGCAAAGCATGTAGACGGCTTGGCGTGATGGGGCCAAGGTATGGTGCGGACGGCTTGGTATGGTGGGTCCAAGACAATGGTGCGGTTTGGTGAGGAAAAGCATGCGCGGACGGCTTGGCATGGTGATTTGTCTTCGCGGACCCGGTTGCCTCTTTTCCTTACTTGACTCAAATAGGAAGTCCTTTCCTTATTCAAACTCCCAAGTACCACGCCTATAAAAGGGGGCCGGCCTCTCCTTTTATTTCACACCTTCATTTATTTTTTTATTCCGGTCGTGTGGTAACAGTAAAGCGGACCTATGAATCCCAAGTATGTCTTCCAGCACTTCCTCTTTAACTTGTTTTTATTGTTTTCTTGTGTTAGTGCAAACCCTAGCTGTAGGCGTACCTTTTCATGAACTTGTAAAAATATTGTTCTTTTGTGTTGGTATGAATCCTAGCCGTAAATATGCTTTGCGTGAACTTATAGTAACATTTAGGCGTTAATACTGTAGTAATGTTGGTCGCCTCAATTACTGTGCAAAGTAGGCATGCATGAGCTAGTAACTATCATTCCCTTCCCGTGACGACCTAGCTCCTAGGGTTTTCTCCCTTTTCCTGTTGTGGCCGTATGCATTATTCCCATGGTGGGGCATGCCTCCTCGTACGGGCGCAAATTTCCTGTTGCAGGGTACGACCTTGGCATGAGGTGGTGATGCAGGGTCTGTCAGTCCTCATTTCTTTGCTCATGCGCATTATGACTTTGCAACAAATTGGTTTGCGTCCAGGATGGATCTCCTGTGTCTGATAAAATAATTTCCACGCACTTTCTGTAATAATTTCTCTTCGTATTGTTCCATTGTAGTTATTTCGAAGGTGAAAGTAGCGTGAGAGAATTTTGTTAGGATGTCATTTGAGAAAAGTTCTGCCGTACCGAAAGATGTTGGCAATTCCAATCCAAACATATACGATGATTTCTTTACAACATCCGCCACAATTAGGAAAAATCATCCCAAGTATGTGTCGGTTCTTCTGACTGGTTCGTAAAGTGAAGGAGAGGCCCGGTCAGTTCGGCCTGGAGGTGTAATAAGGTTTTGTCTTCAGAGGAAAGAGTATTCTGTTTCTCCCATTGACTTTAAAATATGTGTAAGTCCGCTGCGTCCCTTTGAGAAATGGATGTGATTCATGATGAGCCAGGAATGTGTAAAAGCCAGTTTGACCAAGGCGCAGATTATTAATGCTGTCGCGGCTTCCGCAGTGCTTCAAATTAGGAAAGATATTCCAGGCTTGGTTGCTTTTATTTTCAGATGGTGTCCGGACACTCACACGGCCATATGCAGGTGGGGTGAAATGACTATCTCTTTAGAGAGCGTGGCCGTCTTGCTGAACCTTCCCGTAATAGGAAACCTCGATGTCAAGTTGTCTGCAGATGAAGAAGAAATGTGCGCCGCTCTGGTTGCGAAATCAAAAGGATTCGTTCGGAAAGAAAACGAGACGAGGTGCTTCTATGGGTGGTGGGTGTCTCAATGGTTTCCTGATGAGTTGGATCCAAATCAGGAAAAAAAAGTACACTTCATGTTGCAGCGTTCTTGGCTCTTTGGTTATCCAGGGATATTTTCGATGACGGATCTGGTAAGAAGGAGATAAGACAGAAACTTATCAAGTTTGCCATAAAATTGGCAAAAGGTGTCGTTCTCCCTATTGGCGGCTTGTTTCTTGGTTCTCTGTACACACACTTGGATCATCTGGTCGCGAACATGTGCGCTTCAAATGGCTACATGAAAGTGGATTCGTATATTCATGTCGCCTTTCTCCAAGAGTGGTTGTGGGAGCACTTCGAAAGGTATGCTCCAAAACCGTTGGCCGTACTTCCCGAGTCTTGGGGTGGTTCTAGGATACTGCGCTGGTCGAATAGGCGCCCAAAGATTGGTTCGAACCTGGTTGGATTCCTTGACAACTCGCACATGGTCACTTTTCGTACATGGGCTCCGGTGCATGCGTCCATAACTCAGATCAATACCTTTGCTCCTGCTCCGAGCATGTCTTTGTATTCTGATAAAGAGGGTATGAGTGTTGGAGAGATGGTGTTCATGCGAAGCTGCACGCCCGGTCATGTGCCGTCTTTCTTTCGAGGATCTTGCAAAGCATTTTCTTACAAGGGGTCCCACTCGTTCATCAGCCGGTTGTTCCAGAAAACTCTTTTCCAACTGTTCTCGATGCTAGTGTTCTTGTGTCGGGTAAAAGTATCCCTTTTCCGCTCGCGAAAAGAAATCCATCAACAACCTCCAAATATAACATATTTTGGCAGGATGAGTTTCTCGATATCCATGGATTCGTGAATGATGTGGTAGAAAATCGTTGCGGTAAGCCTTCTCCTGCGGTTTTAGCGGAGTACCCACTGTTGAGGGATCCTTCTTCGACCAAGTGAAAATCCGTTAGCCCGATTGCAGATAGTCCCCAAGTAAAGTAGCGAAGGTCTAAAAGCCGTGCAGATGCATCCCAGACAGATTCGACAGCCCTAATGACTTTTAGTTCGTCTAATATACGGGTACGTATGCTGTTCCTCTTGATTTTAGTTGTATCGCGTATATCCTTGTTTCTTTTCTGAGTATCCTCCTTTGTATCTTGCCCAGGGTCTCAGCAGCGTGAACACCTTTACCAAACTTGCAGGTAGTCAGAAAACATCGTTTCTCGAGACAGAGGGTGGCAGTGCGGATCCTATTCATGGTGATGGGGAACCCGAAAAGGATAAAAGTTCAGAGTCCAGTGATGGCGAGAGTAGTTCTTCCGAAAGCAGTGCTGAATCTTCCTCTAGTCGGTCTGAAGCGAATCAGTGAGTCTCCCGCATGTTTTTTCTTCTTTCCTCTCTTCCTTTCTCTTTGAAAATTATCTAATCCGTGATATCATAGGGGGAAGTCGTTTCTGAAGATGGCCCTGAGACGGAGACTGGCGGAGATACAGCTTTGTCTCCAACTGTGACAGCCGCACCGGGAGACCTTGAAATGGATGTTGATCGAGATGAAAATGTCGTTGTGACTCAGAAAATGGAGAGTACTCCAGTAGCCGCAGGTGCAATTTTCGTTAGGAATCCCTTGCCGGTTGCTGATGCAGTCGCGGGCGCCACTTTCAACCCTCCATATCTGGTTTCTTATCCGCATCATGTGTTGATCGGGGGATTTAGCATTCCAGCCAAGCACGTGGCGCTATACACCAGGATATGGGAAACCTACATACATATCGCCACGACCAAGAAAATTACTAGTCGATTTGCGTTGGTTAAACGTGTGGAGGAAGCTTTGTCTTCGATTGACGACATGTGCAATGTGACTGGTAATACTGTTTCTGAGGATGTAGTCTCGAGATGGAGGTTCCATCATGACACGTGTGTAAACTTCGAGTTCAATGTTCCTTGGTTTGTTGAAGGTTTCTTCGAGGTTGAAAAGTTGTTGGCCGAAACAGTCGAAGGTCCTTCTGCGGATATGGTGAAGAAGCAGGAAGCGGAAGTCGAAAAGTTTTCCAGGAAGCTGAAATTGAAGAGGGAGGATCTCCAAAGCACGAAAGAGGCTTTTTCCAAGAAGAGCAAGCCATTGTTGAAAAACTTTCCTTGAACGCATTTCTGTCTTCTGAACTTCTTATTTTAGTTTTTTTTTTGAAAGGCAAATGAAACGCCTAGTTTACGGTTTTGATTTCCTGGATTTTTGGTTTGACAGACAAATGTTACCTTGAGGGTTTTGGATTATTATTTGGAACAAACTATTTTTAGAATAACGATGCTTTTTGGTTACGATTGTGAGTGGTGCAAACATCCCAGGAAAGCCACTGAATCGTGAGCATTGCTTGTCGACAGAGAGCATAATATGAAACATAACATGGCTATCGTTTTCATCATTCCCGTGAAAACCTGAAGTAGTAAACCACGTATTTTTTCTAGGCAAGACTTACTCGGTTTTTGGATCTTTTGGTGAAAAAGGAATCTCCCGGATGTAAGACCGAGTTTTATGGGAAACATCGTCGTGACTGTGGAAAGTCCCCAGTCATTCCTTGTCATGTTACTGATCCCTGGGCGGATCATTTGCTTCTAACCCCTCGGAAGTCCTCAGTCGTCCCTTGTCGTGTCACGACTAGTAATCGAGCCGCCTAGTAGCTGAGTCGTCGATTCCTGAACGGATCGTTTGATTTTACTGTCCTGACGTCTAGGTCGAGGTATGAGATCGAGGATTGAAAATTGACATCGTGACCGAAAAATCAACCTCCCACTGTGGTCGCCAATTGTTTGAGGGTGAAAACGATTTCTGCTGATTTTGCTAATTTCGGGTGTGTGTGTGAGAAACGAGTTTAAACCCTAAACAATGTACTGCAAGGGAATACTTTAGATTCGAGAGATCAACCTGTATGAATCCGTCCTAAACCAAGAAATGGTTGTTCCAGACTTGCTTCGGTCACAAAGTGAAGGAGAAGGGTTGGTTTTGGGGAGGGAAGCGAAGAGAGTGTTGAGACCAAAATAGTTGATTCTGGAAGAGTAGTTGTTTCACGACTTGTATCAGAAAGTGGGAATCTAACAGATGGAAAGCTAGCAAATATTTTCTGAGTGTTGTATCCTCCTGACCTGAAATTTTCTTTCGGTGGAAATAGGTAACACCTATTTATACAAGTCGAAGTGAAACGTACTCTGGTCTCGTAAGAAATGGAAAACAGATGAGTAAATGAGAGGAGGTGGTAACCGCTAACGCCTGGAATTGATGTTCCATAAAAGAAATCGTTTCACCATTACTCCCTGTATTTACTAACCACCTCATCCTTATGACATTGTCTTATAACGGGCATAGTGTACGCCGCACGCTGTAAACCTCCAAACCAATACCCAATGAGCATCCCCCAGTTTTTGACATGTGTTGATATCTCGAGTGTTTTCGTGGAAAACATGTAGCATGTTGTTGTTCGGCAAGTTGAGCTTGGGAGACTTGTCGGCTCGGTGGTGACCTTCGACGGTCGAGATTTTGCATCTTGAGAGGAAGGATAGCCGTTGATTATTCCAACCCTTCGTTTGGTATCCAGTGGCATGAAAGCATGGCCAGTACGGCTTTAATATTGCCTAGTTTAGGAGCGGCCAAAAGTTAGGATTTTGGATTTGTTTGGGGGCGACCAAACTAGGGCTTGGCGTCGGGCCAAAGGTTGCCATGCGTTAGCTGGTAACCTTGGACGGCTAAGATCTGCATCTTAGATGGAAAAGTTGTCGTTGATCTTCGCAAGCCTTTTTTTTGTAACCGCATAGGGAAGGCCGGCATGGTATGGCGCGGCAAGGTGGATGGCATGCCATTGGCACATGTGGCATGGCCGGCATGCCTTGGCGCGGTTTGGGCGTGACCAAAACTAGTGTTTTGGAGTTGGGCCAAAGGTTACCATGTGTTGGTTGGTGACCTTGGACGGCTGAGATTTGCATGTAAGATGGAAGGGTGGCCGTTGATTGTCGCACGCCTTCACTTTGGCAGCCGTGAAGGGAAGGACGGCATGGCATGGCTTAGGCGCGACAAGGATGGCGCGGCATGCCATTGGCACATGTGGCATGGTCGGCATGTCTTGGCGTGGTTTAGGCGCGGCCAAACTAGGGTTTTGGCATTGGGCCAAAGGTTACCATGCGTTGTTTGGTGACCTTGACGGCTGAGATTTTCATCTAAGATGGAAGGGTGGTCGTTGATTGTCGCACGCCTTCGTTTTGGCAGCCGTGAAGGGAAGGCCGGCATGGCATGGCTTAGGCGCGGCAAGGTGGATGGCGTGGCATGCCATTGGCACATGTGGCATGGTCGGCATGCCTTGGCGTGGTTTAGGCACGACCAAACTAGGGTTTTGGCGTTGGGCCAAAGGTTACCATGCGTTTTTTGGAGACCTTGGACGACTAAGATTTGCATCTAAGATGGAAGGGTGGTTGTTGATCATCGCACGCTTTCGTTTTGGTAGATGCATAGGGAAGGCCGGCATGGTATGGCACGGCAAGATGGTTGGTATGCCATTGGCACATGTGTCATGGCATGCCTTGGCGCGGTTTGGCGTGGCCAAAACTAGGGTTTGGGTCAAAGGTTACCATGCGTTGTTTGGTGACCTTGGACGGCTAATATTTGCATCCAAGATAGAAGGGTGTCCATTGATCATCGCACGCCTTCGTTTTGGTAGCCGTATAGGGAAGGCCGACATGGTATGGCGCAGCAAGGTGGTTGGCATGCCATTGGCACATGTGGTGCGGCTGGCATGGGATGCCATTGGCGCAGTGGTGCGGCTGGCATGGTTGGAATTCCTTGGCGCAGAGGTGCGGCTGAGATGGTTGGCATGCCTTGGCGCGGAGATGTGGCTGGCATGGTATGCCATTGGCACAGTGGTGTGGCTGGCATGGTTGGCATGCCTTGGCACGGTGACGTGGCTGGCATGGTTGGCATGCCTTGGCGCGGTAGCATGAGAATTAGGGTTTGGCATAGATGATGTCAGTCAGTGTTAAGGGTTCTGCCGTGGAACATGACGCATGTAAAAAACAAGGGTACCCCGGTAATTCTTACGTAGGCATGCTGATTGATTCAATAAATGTGCTAATGGTCATAGTGACGTCATGTCAGATGTACAGTTTTACGATTTTGACCCTAAGCTAAAAACTACCATAAACACTAAGTTACAAGGCTGGGAAGGGAAAATTCTCTCTCAAGCAGCTAGAAGTACTCAACTTCGGAGTGTGCTATGAACCATGCCGCTTTATCCAATGCACTATCTAAAGCTTCCCCAACAAACTATCAATGCTTTGGATAAGGTTCAATGAAATTATTGGTGGAATCATAATGCTTATACACAAACCAGGCATTCCAAGAATTGGCCAAGTATGCGTCTTCCGAAAAGATATGGAGGTTTGGGTTTTAAAAAATTATTTGTCTACAATTCTGCACTATTAACTAAAATGGCATGGAAATTATTAAATAATCAAGATTCTCTTTATGTTAAACTACTGCGGAGAAAATATTTTATGTATGAAGACCTGTTAACATATACTCTCAAGCTAGGAACGTCATGGTCTGGAAAATCATCTGTCATGGATTGCAACAAGTAAGACGACTTTTTATCTGGAAAGTGGGTGATGGTAAGAGCATAAATATATCGAGACATAGATGGATTCCCAACTCAGATAGGCCAATCTTACAACCAAATGAGCTGAATCTCAGTGATTATCAATTTGTGGCTGAACTTATAGATGAAGATAATCATTCTTGGAAAATGGATATTCTTCAGCAATTGTTTACTCCGAATCAGGTACAACAAATTCTTACCATCCCTTTAGATCTGACGAGAAAATACAAGCTAGTTTTGCCTTTCACCTCCACTGGACACTTTACTACAAAGTCAGCTTACATCACTACAAAAACAGGTTCTATTAGCGAGGTTTTTTTTGTAAGGGCGTCACAAATATTGACTATTTGTGAGGGTTTTTGACCAACCGCGGAGTAGGTTTAGTCAAAGGAACAGTTTTCTTTTGTCAGTTTCATGTTTCCGACGGTGTAAAAAATGGCTCCACTTTTTATATATCGCAGATGAGAGAGAGAAAACAAGAATGGGCTTTTTAATAAAGTGACCACCTTTTTTAACTATATTTAAGAAAGTGGCCGTTATTTTGAATCTTTATATAAAGTGGCCGATATTGACTTTTTTCATCCCGTTTTTTTCAAAAAACGGGTAACGGCAGTTATTGCCTATGTGTCAGTTATCCAGCCCATTCAAAAGACACTTAAGTCCCTCAAATCGTATCACTTGTTCGAGTTATCAATTTCATCTTATTCACGTATGATTCAATTCCTAAGATTACAGTGATTCATTTACAAATTTATATGAAAACAAGTATATATTCATGATCTCCAAATTACAAATCAAAAAATTGAACCATTTATTAGATAAGACCTTATAATGTTGATGATGATCATCGTGATGGTAGAATTGTTGGTGTTCATGGTACCTAATTCTTCTCAAATAACCTCAAGAACCATGGTTAGACAACGAAATGGACTTGGTTCAAAAACTGGTGACAACGAAACTTGATTTTTTAATGAATTACACTGTCAGTCCTTTTCACAAACACCTTGTGTGTGTCTCGCTGCTGAAGTAGGAATTAGTTTATTGTGCTCGGTAAGCTCTGTGGTATCTTCTTCATCGTTGTAATTTCATATTCCGTCGACAACCGAAAAAATTGATGATACACAAACACTGAAACCACCACATTAAGAAACTGAAACAATCCCTTGTTGATTAACGTAATGTACTCATCTCTGCAACCCATTCAGCCTACTGCAGCAATTACACCCTTACCTGCATATTTCAGCTGAAATATCATCTCATCTTATTACCTCTTCTCATTTTCACGACATTTAAGCTTAATTCCTTCCTCTGCATCGATAGCAACAAACACAAACTCATAGGTCATTCAGTATTCAACCTTCTCCATACCAGCAACACTAGATTACCTACAACATCACCTCTTCAACAACAGCTGCAATAAGTCCTCACCTCCAATATCTTCATAAACCGTATATACCAGACCCCATGTTGACTTCAAATGCTCATCTGTAGCTGAACCCATACAACTGCATCTGTAACTTAACCACCATCTCAATTTCTACAACTCCTTCCAACCCAGAAACCACCTACAACTCTAGGTGCAATTCCACTAGAACAACAGCAGCATAACTACTCTGTAAAACAAATATCTTCAACACAAGCCCATACATAACTGAGTCTCTTCATCTCTTCCTTGTTTAGTTCAACAGACCTATCTGATATCAGTTTCTCATCTAACCATCAAACTAACAACACCATTCCTTATTTCTGCTATTGCTCTTCTCATTGAAGTCATATCATCTCCCTGTAATTTCTCAATTCCGGCACACCCGTATCTCACACTGAACATCAGATCTTCAACCAACCTTCCAATTGATTAAACAAAGCAAAAAGGAGAAAGAGCCCCAAACCCTAGAATTCAAATCAACGGAAATCAATCGATTTCACCATCTAAATATGAGTTTTCATCAAATACTAAGTTAATTAATGCTTGGGTTCTAAAAATCTTACTAGGATTCGTATTTCTTCATCCCCGATTTGTATTTCACCTTCCTGCATCCAACGAAACCCTAAAACTTCAAAATTTCCAAATATCACTAACATCACGCATAGTCACCTTCATCACTGATTACTTATTTTTCATCAATAACTTGAATTTCTAACCCTAGTTTCAAAGAGAAGGATCGTGGAGGGAGAGACAGAAACGAGAAGAAGAAGAAAGAAATAAAGATGAAAAGAAGTGTCTGAATCGCAAGGTTATAAGGATGGGGATATGGTGGTAATTTTAAGCCTGAGAATTGACTAAGTCAGCTTGGTGGACTTTTTTGGTGGGACCAGGTGTTATATCTAACAGAAAGGCCACTTTATAGAAGAATTTGAAATCTTGGCCGGTTTATAAATTATACGGTAGGAAGCTGGCCACTTTATTAATTTGCCTAAACCTAATCTATTTTCTTCTTTCCTCTCTGTTACCCTCTCTTCTTATCTTTCCATGAAATTACACAGATATCTGAAGAAATATTAAGGTAATACAACCTAATTCGTGTTGCCGTTCTTCTTGGAAAAAGCTACAAGTAACAATATGTAGATTCCTGTGGATTTTAATTCGTTAGGTATTGGGTTTTTTGATCCATCTCCAGATTTTCTTTTTGTAAATCTGTTGATATTTTGTGAAATTAAAAGTAATGATTCGATGTTTGTGTAAACTTATGGTTCGTTTTGCATTCCTGTTTTGTAATTTGTATGATTTGTTTTGTAATTTTTGTTTTGAAAATCTAGGGTTTTATCTAGATTGGGGGTTTGGTGAATTTGTGTTTGTATGATATATTTCCATCTGTGTTAGGTTTATTTTCCTAATTTTGATTGATTTTTTACCACCGAGAAAGACTAAATTGTTGAGATAAAGCTTGATTTATGCTTTTCGAATGTAGAATTTACTTAGTTTTGTGGGTTTTCACTTGATTTATTGTTGAACTCTCTCGATCTAAAAGAAATTAAAGATAAGTGTGTCTCTCTGTACTTTGTTCTTTTATTTTGTTCCTCCTTAAATTTTCTGTATCACTAGTTTTTGAGCTTTGGGTTTCTTTCTTATATTTTTTACTTTCTCTAAAAGAAAATTTAGATCATATCTAAGTTCAGCTCTGTGTTTTCTTAAAACCCAAAACTTTGTTGAATCTCCTGATCTGAAATTAGGAGAAAGAAAGAAAAGGCGAAATTGGTACAGTTTCACTATCTAGAACTCTTTGTTTTTGTTATATTTTCTCTATAGCTTATTGTTATTTGTGGATTCTTTTGATTTCCTTTTATATTTGTAACTGGATTTTTCCTTCTTCTTTGTAGGATCTGAAAGAAAAGGAGAAATTGGAGACTAGGGAATGGTTAAACACTGTGGTATGAGACATAGCCCTATATTTTTTTAAATGACGTACTGTGCTTGTCTTGAATAGTTCATTGGATTTAATTGATGTCAAACTTTGAAGGATGTTGACAATATTCGAGGCACCACAAAACAATTCACTATATTTGCTTGTGGTATCAAACTTTGTTTTTATATTTGACCATCTATTATGGAATATGTGTTTCTTTCATTTATGTTGACATCATGCTGGAGGCTTATGTGGTGTGCTTCTTTCCAATTGTATATGTTCATGACAAGTAGGAGAGCTGGAGTCCGGTTGATAGTTTCGAGGTTGATATTGAGGGTCTCTCAGTAAAAAAAAGGGAAAGGAAAGACCTCCAAGACTGGTAAATGGGAGGAAATCCACGTCACCCTGTTAATCTCGTAGCCATATCTGTAAATATGGTTCGTTTTAGATATCATAGACCTGATTTTTAGGTATCATTTTGTAGACACATTTGGAGACATCAATTGTTCGGCATAAAGCTCATATAAGGAAGTTAGAGTTGATACTGATACTTCTTGACAATGATGAATGGAGTCCATAGGATGTTAATGATGTGAGAGATTTCATAGAATACTACGTGGAACACAATCAGGTAAGTGGTGCCGAGCGTATATATCTAGCTCTCTTTTACGAACCCAAGATGTTTCAAATTAATTTCTGGTATGTTTTCTCTTTTTAAGGATTGCTGATTAATTCACTTGTTATCCATTTTTATAACAGGATGATTTTGAAGAATTCAGCGAAGTTGATGACCTTTACAGCTCTTTAGACTTAGACAAGGTGGAATTGCTTGAATACCTGGTTACAATACCTCCTGATGTTGTTAAGGTACACTCTCATGCTTGGTAATAATTATTTAATTGATAATTTTGTAGGAATCCTTGCTGTCCAAAAGATTCTAAGGATATACAGTTCTCATCTTTATGGTTGTAGATATGTTGTGGCTTCTTACTTTACATATATAGTTGATAACTTGGTTAGCATATTAGATGATTCTTCAGTTTGCTTTTGTTTATTAAAGATTAGTAGTGTGGTCGATATGTTTATAAATGCATGGTATCTTATATGATCATATGCTTCAGAATTTCTCTTAGATCACCGCACTAAACACTAGGCTCATATATCTTTTCCATTCAAAGATACTACCAGCCTATACTGGCATGTTCTCATCTGTTTCAGTTTTTTATCTGGCTGAGTGTTTTCGTGCCTTCGTGCATTAGTTTTTTTGCGAGATCTGTGTCTAGAATGCACGTTTTTAATAGTTTCTAGACTCTTGTTGGGTTAGACCTTAGAGATGCATCTTACCCCTGTTGTTAGGGTTAGACCTTAGAGATGCTTTGGAAAATTAACTGTTTTTTCACTTGATAATCTAGACACGTGTACCTTGCGTACAGTGTTTGTTGTGTCATCTTCTACCAGGCATTATACACTAAGTGCTTGAGAACTTAGTTTCATCCCTTTTTTAACAGAATGTAGTTTTTTTTCTTTTTCCTTTTCGTTTTTGTGTTACATGTTGCATCAGTAAGTCCTTGTGTAAGACCTTAGAGATCTCCTTTGTACATGAAGTGCTTTGGCAATTACATAAAAACTGAACTTGTATTTTTGTTAGGGTGTCGGTACCGCAAGTGCAGTATTAAGTTTGAAGCCTTCTGTAACATCTTCACCAACTCAAGTATCGGTATGTCTTCTTTCAAATGTAATATGAGTCAGAATAGTATGGAAATAGACTCATTTGTCAGTGTCTTCAGGGGTTGTAGGTGGTAGGCGAAGCCTGCAAGCAATATATATAAATGTGTTCACTTTATCACATTGTTTGAGGGTGAAAACGGTTTCTGCTGATTTTGGTAATTTCGGGTGTGTGGGTGAGAAATGAGTTTAAACCCTAAACAATGTACTGCAAGGGAGTACTTTAGATTCGAGAGATCAATCTGTAAAAATCCGGCCTAAACCAAGAAATGGCCGTTCCAGACTTGCTTCGGTCACAAAGTGAAAGAGAAGGATTGGTTTTGGGGAGGGAAGCGAAAAGAGTGTTGAGACCAGAATAGTTGATTCTGGAAGAGTAGTTTTACGACTTGTATCAGAAAGTGGGAAGGTAACAGATGGAAAGCTAGAAAATATTTTCTAAGTGTTGTATGCTCCTGACCTGGACTTGTTGTTCGGTGGAAATAGGTAAGACCTATTTATACAAGTCGAAGTGAAACGTACTCTGGTCTCGTAAGAAATGGAAAACGGATGAGTAAATGGGAGGAGGTGGTAACTGGTAACTCCTGGAATTGATGTTTCATAAAAAAAAGCGTTTCACCATTACTCCCTGTATTTACTAATCGCCTTATCCTTATGGCATTTTCTTATAACGGGCGTAGGGTACGCCGCACGCTGTAAACTGCCACACCAATACCCAATGAGCATCCCCCAGTTTGTGACATGTGTTGATGTCTCGAGTATTTTCGTGGAAAACATGTAGCATGTTATTGTTCGACAAGTTGAGCTTGGGAGACTTGCCGGCTCGGTGGTGACCTTCGACGGTCGAGATTTTGCATCTTGAGAGGAAGGGTAGCCGTTGATTGTTGCAATCCTTCATTTGGTAGCCAATGGCATGAAAGCATGGCCGGTACGGCTTTAATATGGCCTAGTTTAGGCGTGACCAAAATTTATGGGTTTGGCTTTGTTTGGGCGCGACCAAACTAGGGCTTGGCGTCGGGCCAAAGGTTGCAATGCGTTAGCTGGTAACCTTGGAAGGCTAAGATCTGCATCTTGGATGGAAAAGTGGCCGTTGATCTTCGCAAGCCTTTGTTTTGGTAGATGCATAAGGAAGGCCGGCATGGTATGGCGCGACAAGGTGGTTGGCATGCCATTGGCACATGTGGCATGGATGGCATGCCTTGGCGCGGTTTGGGTGTGGCCAAAACAAAGGTTTTGACGGTGGGCCAAAGGTTACCATGTGTTGGTTGGCAACCTTGTACGGCTAAGATTTGCATCTTAGATGGAAGGATGGTTGTTCATCGTCGCCAGCCTTTGTTTTGGTAACCGCATAGGGAAGGCCGGCATGGTATGGCGCAGCAAGGTGGCTGGCATGCCATTGGCACATATGGCATGGACGGCATGCCTTGGCGCGGTTTGGGCATGACCAGAACTAGGGTTTTGGGCTAAAGGTTACCATGCGTTAGTTGGCGACCTTGGACGGCTAAGATTTGGATCTTAGATGGAAGGATGGTCATTGATCGTCGCAAGCCTTTGTTTTGGTAACCGCATAGGGAAGGCCGGCATGGTATGGCGCGGCAAGGTGGCTGGCATGCCATTGGCACATGTGGCATGGCCGGCATGGCTTGGCGCGGTTTGGGCGTGACCAAAACTAGGGTTTTGGCGTTGGGCCGAAGGTTACTATGTGTTGGTTGGTAACCTTGGACGGCTGATATTTTCATCTAAGATGGAATGGTGGTCGTTGATTGTCGCACGCCTTCGTTTTGGTAGACGTGAAGGGAAGGCCGGTATAGCATGGCTTAGGCGCGACAAGGTGGATGGCGCGGCATGCCATTGGCACATGTGGCATGGTCGGCATGCCTTGGCGTGGTTTAGGCACGACCAAACTAGGGTTTTGGCGTTGGGCCAAAGGTTACCATGCGTTGGTTGGTGACCTTGGACGGCTGAGTTTTGCATCTAAGATGGAAGGGTGGTCGTTGATTGTCGCACGCTTTCGTTTTGGCAGCCATGAAGGGAAGGCCGGCATGGCATGGCTTAGGCGCGGGAAGGTGGATGGCGCGGCATGCCATTGGCACATGTGGCATAGTCGGCATGCCTTAGCGTGGTTTAGGCGCGGCCAAACTAGGGTTTTGGCGTTGGGCCATGATAGACACATTTTTCTGTCTAATTTGTCCTAAATGTTCTGTATTGTTGGTACTCGATTTCGTACTTATTATGGTGTTTTATGTGTTTGTAGGTATTTTTGGGAAATAACCATTTTTGGAAAATTCGGCTCAAAAATTTGCTCGGGTCCCCGAAAAAGTACTAAAGGCACACTCATTTTGGATAAGGGCACCCCAGGCACCTCAGCTGTTAAAGGCACCCATACTCTGGATAAGGGGCCACCATCATCTTCCTCATTTGAAACTGAATTTTGGCGGGAAAATGGAGCAGTGAACTGGCAGAGTTTAAAATCAAGAATTTGACGTGATTTCTTGAGATTCAATGGATGAAACTGTTAGGGAATGTTCCTTTGGTCGAGACAGGATTGGTATGGGCTTTGGAATCGGCTAAATTTGGCTAGATAACTCGCGAGAAGAAAACATGGCAGTCCGTGCATGGGAGAGTTATTTCACGGGATTCTGTTGGTTTTGGAAAGTTGGAGCGAGTCTACAATGTGTATCAATCAGTTTGGAGTGTGTAAACAACAGCTAGTTGCGTGAGAAGTTAAAACAGGAAAGAAAATCCTTATCTTGCATGCAAATATTTTTTATTGATTGCCGGAGTAATGGAAGATTTTTGGGGAGTAATGAGCGAGATTTCTTGGTCATGTTCGCTATAAAAGAGTTGTTGGGATGTCATAGAGGGGGGACGGAGAGTTTGGAGAAGAACAGTGCGTAAATCAGAGCTGCATAGAAATCTTTTCTGCTACTGCATAAGCTGAAGAACACGAAGAACATAGACCCACAGAGGCAGTCGTTTTGCCACAGTAACAACGACAGTTAGGTTCTATCGTTCCCAGTAACAGTTCGGTTTGTAACACTTGTAACTGTTACAAACCCGGTTTTAATTTATTTCTATCCCATTTCATCATTTGTACACCACCTTTGAGCAATAAAAATGAATTTTGAGCGTGTTTTCCTAATGATGAGCTAAACCCAATCCTTGGGGCGACGGAGGAAGCCATTCTTTCAAGAATTATGTGGTAATATTTATTTTATAAATTTATGCAATATTTTTATATGATTAATTGCATTTATAAAAAATAAATTAAATGATTTTTATTAATCAAATGTGTTTTCTCTTGATGATGCATGCTTAGTTTTAGACTCTTGATGCGTTATACTTGCGACTAACATTTGATATTTTGGGAATCTGATTTTGGCAATATTTTAGAATCGAATCAATTGTTTAAATTGCATGATATAAATTAATTAAGAACCACATAAGTATTGATGAATGGTGAAATCCTAGCTCCAGCCTCTCCATAATTTTCACAACATACCAACATTTATTTTCTTTATTTTCTTTGCTTTAAAATTAAGTCTAAAATCTATTGCTTTCACAAGTCTCAATGAACCTATTACTACTACAACAACTTGAAATCACATCAGGCCAAAGGTTACCATGCGTTGGCTGGTGACCTTGGACGGCTGAGATTTGCATCTAAGATGGAAGGGTGGTCGTTGATTGTCGCACGCCTTCGTTTTGGCAGCCGTGAAGGGAAGGTCGGCATGGCATGGCTTAGGCGCGGGAAGGTGGATGGCGCGGCATGCCATTGGCACATGTGGCATGGTCGGCATGCCTTGGCGTGGTTTAGGCGCGTCCAAACTAGGGTTTTGGTGTTGGGACAAAGGTTATCATCCGTTGTTTGGCGACCTTGGACGGCTAAGATTTGCATCTAAGATGAAAGGGTGGCCGTTGATCATCGCACGCCTTCGTTTTGGTAGTCGCATAGGGAAGGCCTACATGGTATGGCGCGGCAAGGTGGTTGGCATGTGGTGTGGTTTTATAGTGGTAAATAAAGTTCGTTCAACTCGGACTTGTGTAGACTCGATTTCAGACTTAATAATAAAGAAAATATACACACAAAAAAAAGTTGTCACAATAACGAGAGGTACTGAGACTCGGGATTTCACCAATTTTCATACTCATGTGGTTCAAAAATCAATTCTACACAATTATAACTCATATGATAAAGATTATTGACTCTTATTCTTTGCCAAACTAGATTCCGAAAGTAATGACTGTAAATCTAAAGCATGGGACATCAAATCACTTAAGCTAAGCATGACCCATCAATTGAAATCGCAACCATTCAAGAGCAATCATAAATCAATTCAATTTTAGTGTAAAAAGTCATAAAAGAATTAATAGAATTACCACAATGATGAAAAATGGCTTCCTCCGTCGTCCCAGTGTTGGGTTTAGCTCCTCATATCAAAAACATGCTCAAAATATTTATTCATGGCTCCAAAGTGTTTGAAGAGAGTGAAAATACAAGAAAAAGATAAAACAGATCAATTGCAACGTGTATAAGCGTTCCAGACTGACTGTTACAAAGGACTACAGAGAATATAAGACTGCCTCCTAAACGATACTTCTCTGCTGCAGTAACTAAACTACACCTCTCTGCGACTGACTCTGGAAGTCTGTTCTTCGTCTTCTTCTTCCTGTGCACCAGCATAATACTTTTCTGCAATTTGATTTGTTCGGCTCTGTAGCCTCCGAATTATCCCTACTGGTGCCCCCCCAACTCTCGACTCCCCGGCTGTGACTCCAAACAACCCTTTTTATACGTAACAGGGCTATAAAATCTCGTGAAATCTCTTCTTTTCCTTCTCTTCCAAGTCACGAAAATATTTCCTTTTCTTTTCTCCTACGCGTCTGTTGTGGTATCTAAACTTTCCATATTTGGTATAGAAGAGTATATCTTCTCCCAAGTACACGTAAACTCCAAAAATAGAACCAAAGATATCCCGAGATATCCTCACTGCCTTGTCGAGAATTAGTGATTATCATCTTCTTCTTTTTTCGCATCCATGCCCACTTAATATCCTGTCTAACGATAATAGGCTGATTTAGGTCCAGGCCAACAAGCCAATCCGATTAAAACTCCTCCAAGGCTCCAAAGTCTCACGGCCTCAACAACAGAAACCCGAGTTTCTTATCCTCCCCTGTTTCGTGTTAATCTTTATTTTCTTCGAATTTGATGCACTTGTCTGTCCTGTTTGATCATACTAGGCCCAAACCAAACTATTCCAGCGAGAAAATCCGACAATCACTCAACTAAAGCTCTGGTAAAAATTCACGCAGGAAAGAACCAAATTTCCCGCCAATTTGTTTGTTTGAAAGTGAAGAAGAAATGCCCCTTAACCGGAGTAGGGTGCCATTAGCCGTGGGGTGCAAATAGTGATGGGTTACTCCTTATAAACTCACTTCCCCTTATCCAAAATGAGAAATCCGAATAGTATGTTCCTCCGGGGTGCCTTTATCAACTTTTCGAGCCAATTTCGCCGCAAAATCTTATTTCTCCAAAAACACCTACAAAACCATAAATTAATCAAATAAATACAAAAGCGAGAACTAACAATGCACATACTTGAGATCAAAATAGACACATAAATGCGTCTATCAAATACCCCCAAACTTATTATTTGCTAGTCCTCGAGCAAATCTAATCCAAAAATAAAATCCTAACTCATTGTTGCAGGCATCACGATTGCATTTAGCGTATGCAACAAGCCTTTAAACCCCCTATGTGGCCCTAGTGGACGAGTTATAGTCTCGGGAGGGCTTACCAGAGATATACCCAGAAAACCTTTACTCCAGACCCTAGATATCTACGCAGAACCTTGGAAGGCACTAAAGAATCTCGTTGGTTGGCATACTTATTGACTACAGGAGGAAGTACCCTGATGCGAAATTCCAATTGTTGTACACGAGTTTGCACTCAAGCATACTAATATTCATATATAAGTGACAGAGCTCTACTCAGATAGTCGCACTATGGACATCAATATCCGGAGTCAAAACTAATCACATGGATAGATCAAGAAGATGGATATAGAGAAAAACATAGATGGTTTTGATGTTTACTAGGTGAACGGTGTTTCTCATATCTGTCTGAAGGCCTCCGCCAAAATGAACCTATCCTAATGGACTGAGATACTAGTATGACTAATATCAACACACTGTCACATACAAGGGTACCAGTGGTCGATAATCCTAACTCTAGGTCAACACAACTGGCATATACAAGGGTTCCAGTTGGTCTGATAGTCTGGTCTCAGTTTTTTTTTTTTTTTTTGTATCTCAATCACTCTAATTCACCCTAGCATTGGTAACAACTTGAATCGTGAGCCCCACCTAATCACTTAGAGAAACATAGTTTAAAAACAAAACAGAAGTGAAAAGGACTCAACGAGATATGGTGAAACTATTATGTTATTTCTAACACTTGAGCTCTGTGCTTTTATGAATAGACTCTTTAGATGTTGCCATCTAGTCAGATTGGTTCCTCAACTCCTACAACCAAAATGCTTCCATCCACTTAGATTGGTTAGTGCCATCCTTAATAGGCATAAATTTCTAGGCTCTGGAATTTAATTATGCAACTAAAA
>NW_020622492.1:6333527-6333732 GCF_003573695.1 Papaver somniferum | reverse complement strand
GCTGTGACTCCAAACAACCCTTTTTATACGTAACAGGGCTATAAAATCTCGTGAAATCTCTTCTTTTCCTTCTCTTCCAAGTCACGAAAATATTTCCTTTTCTTTTCTCCTACGCGTCTGTTGTGGTATCTAAACTTTCCATATTTGGTATAGAAGAGTATATCTTCTCCCAAGTACACGTAAACTCCAAAAATAGAACCAAAGA